>NC_143582.1:162976420-163203920 GCF_048544385.1 Mastigoproctus giganteus | reverse complement strand
ATGCGGTGGTCATTCCCTGACCTTTCCGCATCCTCCGTATTTGGTGGTGACGGGCTCGAACCCCGGTCTAATCAAGAAGCGTGTGCTATGCACTGCTGTTCCTTCCCACCTGGCTACGGAGGCGCCTAAGATAGCGTGGATGAAAATTCTGAAGTTCCAAATTTTAAACCAAAATGCATACGGGAAGGCATAAACTTTGCCTTCTAATTGCCGAGCAATTAGAATCTTATTTGTTGGATGCAGATCCTTCGACTGAAAGGAGCACAAAAGGGAGCTTCAAAAACGCTTAGCTCAATACCATGAAATTTACAAAGATCTATCAAGCAAAAACAAACAAACCAGATTACTGATTTTTTTTAGAGAGAGAGCAGAAGATACACGAAATTAAGATGCTGCAGAAGAAAGTTCAGAAGGTGAAGATATTCTTCTTCTGCAACAGAGAAAACATTCTCGTTTGGTTGTGCTTAGCAGCGATGAAGAGGAAGAAACTTAAATGAACGTACATTATCTGACATATATGTATCACAGTTTGTAAGGCGTTTGTTCAGTTATTACTATTTTTTAATAAAAAATTAAGTTTCCAATAGTAAAAAATGGTGTATTTTTTTGTTAGCTTTTGGAACGTAACCCCCTTTTTTGTACTGGTTTTAGTCTCGTATAACACGGTTTTGCACTACATGAGACTTTATACGAATCTAATTACCGTGTTATACGAGGGTTACCTGTATATATATATATATATATATATATACACAGGGTGTCCGAAAATGTTTCCGATTTTGATATTTTTTTTATTCAGAATTACTTCAAGCTGCACTCATGAAACACATACCAGCTGAAAGATCAATTCAATAAGTTTTATGAAGGTACATAAAGTCACTGTAAAGTTCAATGTGGTCCCCATGAGTAACTCGAACGATATTCAATCTCATGCCACACGCTGTGCTTCATTTCGCGATCAATTTTATCAAAGGCCTCTGTGATCCTTGAATTCATCTCCTGCAGTGTCGTTAGTAGTGGAGGGATGTACACATTGTCCTCCACATAACCCCACAAAAAGAAATCCTGTAACAACAGATTTTGTTGCATGAAATGCTGACATCCAGAACGCTTTCTCCGGCCCGGTTGTAGGCAGCGATACATTTCTGCCATTCTGGCGAATGTAGCGCTACCTAGCGGGTAGAATGCAAAACTGGCATTTGAGTGCCAATTTAAAAAAACTTATTGATCTATCAGCTGGTATGTGTTTCATGAGTGTAGCTTGAAGTAATTCTGACTAAAAAAACATCGAAATCGGAAACATCATTTAGGGACACCTGTATATGATATAACATATAAACCTATAATATAGAAAATGTTATCGTTTCAATAATTTCAAGATTTTTTTTCTTCATTAAAAAATATAAGAAAAAAAATTGATTGTAGCGTACTGTCTTACAGAGTACTGGCCTAAAAAAGTTCACATCGTGAACTTCCACTACAGAACGAAATTAAATTGCATAATACAAAAAACTAAATAAGAACAAATTCTAGAAATCATCCCACAATGGCATAAAGCTAAAAGTATCCTTTACATCTTCACTCCTAATTATGAAATCGTCCAACTATTCTCTGAGTTACTTATTAATGAGAAGGAACAACTTTTCACTGTTATTTCTGTTGGTATTCCTCTGAAATATCCGATGCAAGTTTTATTCATGCTCTGCACCACTCTAAAAATCGCCATTCTGCTTTTGAATAACTTCTTTTTTCCCCCAATTTGAATTCGTGAACTTTATAATGCGCACTGGATCTCCGATTTTAGTCGTGTGCTTATGAAACGCTGATAGTTCCAGTCTGTTTACTGGTTCTCACTGAAATACAATTAATTGCCTTGAAGACGGCGGACAGGAATGAATGCTGCTCCATACGTCACTGAAATGCTCTTTAAGCTGCTTCTCACATCAACTACTTCGGCTTTAAATAAATAATCTGTTTATACTAAGGGACGACCACATAAGATCAGAAGAGTTTACAAGATAGAGAGAGAATACAAGAACATTATACTGTATTCAGTAGTCACACTAAATGCGATATAATGTAGTCACCATTCAGCTACGGCGACCTTATTTATTACTTATTTCATTTATTTTGTTTCTTGTGGGAATGTTATAGTATGATATAGTATAAGATTTTTCTTGCGCATTAGCAACAACGGCTATTGTGCGCCAAGCCAAGCTTGTGGGAAAGCGTGTCCTGTGAAATTAGGAACGGTTAAAAGGTCAAGTAAAGAGAGGTGGGTAAAACCTGGGCGACAAGCAGGTAACGATGGGAATTCTGTTACGATGTTGACGTAACCAAGTCCGTTTCAGTCGTCTGATAATACAACAGCAACCAATCCCATGCAGGGAAGCGGATATCCGTTACAATCCTCCATCAAAGGTTAACTTCGGCTCGTTCACATGGTTGCTCGATAAACATGCGTATATAAATGCAATATCCATTTCCCATATATTAAAATATCTATTCTTGCTGGCATAGTCTACACCAGAATTCTAATTTAGGGAGGTTCGTCTCCCTAGGAGAGGCGAGTGATCCACGTCAGAAGAGAAACGCCTCCCAAAATTGAATTTTCTGACCACATATTTCATTTCAAAATTGTTAAACTTAGAATAAGGGAGGTGAAGTGAGAGGACAAAATTAAAATGAAGGTGACCATACAAAAAAAAAAAAAGTTCAAAACCTCTTGTTTACACAAACCAGAGGAAGTTGGCTTCCTTTGGTTCGTTCAGATGCAAATGCATATGGGTGTTTGTCGCTAACACCCATAAGCAGCAAGGCTTATGGGGGTACACGGCAAGGCTTTGGGAAATGTTACAAAGGAAGAACTGCAAGAGAGTAAGCCGCGTCCGTCTATTCGTCTGTGATTGTAGGCAAAGGTGCAAATCCAGTAACATTGGCGCGCGCGCGTGTGTGTGTATGTATGTGTGAGAGAGAAAGAGAGAGAGAGATGCAGCTTACATATAGAGAATAAGTCTTAATTTTCTCATTATTAATTGCATTTGTTCTCTAAAATGATAACAGAAGACATTTTCCCCCTTAAAAAAAAAAAAAAAAAAAAAGTATTTCAAATTCAGCTTAGAAAGATATATAGCTGTATGCAGAGGCGTGGACAGGTACATTTGTGCCCGGGGCAATTCTCTGAAGTACGCCTTGTCTAAACTCACAACAACTTAGCGTGCAACTTAGCGAGGCACGTGCTATGCATGTGCCTCCTTCAATAGCTTCCCCGTTTGCACCTCTGTCTGTAAGCCCACCAAGCGTTCGTGAATGCAGTTCTGATCCCACTAAAGGCATCAATGTGTCGCATTTGTGTATATTGCAGGCGTTCCTTGTGCTTGTATTGATAGACGAAACCCTGTACTATTTCCAACGACCGATTCATCATTCACAGCCTGAAAAGCTAGTTAGAGGCGAAGTTTCTGCCGTTATTCATGGAGGAGGAGGAGGGAAAAATAATTTCCCTGGTCTGAAAACAGAAAATGAACCCAGACTGCCCAAGTTAGCTGTAAATGCTAGCTTTCAATAGCATTATAACCTTTCTTTCAGGGCGGTCACATTATTTTTTGCTTTCCTTGCAATTCTCTAAAGAAAACTACTACATTCACTTCATAGAACTTCAACAACGGAAAAACCTGTTTTTTTTTTGTTTTTTTTTCCTCCAAGGAATGTGCTCAACAGGTCAGGAGGCGACGAGTGTAAGAGGCCACTGAGCTATGAGTACTCGGATATCTCAAGTGGTTTTAGCCTGAAGTGACGCAACGCGGCCATGACAGGAAAACTGAAGGATTTTCTAACCCTTTACTTCTCATTGGTCCTCCGTATTTGTATGCGAGATCAGTAATGCAATTAGAGGCCTCTAACGTTAAATATAAGATATAATATGCTTTAAAAAAAAAACAGCTTTGCGAAACTACATGCCAAAGCCTTGTTAAAAGCGTCTAGGCAACGCGGTAGTAACCAAACAGACGAGAATAATCACTTTCACGTCCTTGAAAATGCAATCAAACGGGAATGTATGTACTCGGCAGTAAACAAAGAATATAATCCCTCGTATCCTTCGCAAATATGAAATTTCATAACAACCACCGGAAATTTAAAAAATATATAAATAAGTATTTAATTATTTACTATTTCGAGTAATACGTTCGCTTTGCAATCTGCAAATGGGTATACAATGTACATACTTTAGTGCACTGTTTATTGTACCATCTAGCTACACTAAAGGCTGAAATTTAATGAGAATCACTCGGATACGTAACTTGCATCATACAGATGTACGTAATTGCGCTAATCAATTTACTTTTACTCTGCCCATGCTTTGTCCATCTTGCGCGAAGTGAATACAACAGCAAAAAGAACAAGAAGTAAATAAATACAAACAAATAAAATAAAAATAATAAATAAATACAAACAAATAAAATAGAAAAAACAAACAGAAATACTGAAAAGAAAAGTGAGATACGGTAAGCAGATTTATCCAGCATTCGTCATGTAGCCTAGTCAGGCGGCTGCAATTAGAAATCTCCTCGTTGAGAAAATGAGGAAGCATAGCCTGGTAGCCACTGTTGTTAAAATTTCAGATAGCCTTGGCAAGGAAGAAATTGGGAGCCACATGGCAAAACAGAAACTCAGTCGGCTTGATACCAGAATTACGCGAAGCAGGGACACATATATATAGTCAACGTTAACAGATTCTGCAGAGTAAAAATATGAAAGTTAATCAACAGTAAGTTCTGTTCGAGGCAGGTAACTACAGTGGGGTCCCAACACCCGATGGTAATTCGTTCCACAAAACCCATTGTATATTGAAAATATTGTAAGTTGAAACCAATAATACATTGATTTCCTGTAATTCCTTCCCTAACAACACATGAAATAGGTATTTCTTACATGTTATACTTCATTTTTACATCAAATAATCTTTGCCAATTTTCTTTGTCAGTAGTAACTGGCAAAGAAACTGTCCAAAGTGGACTGTTTTTTACGAACTTTTTTTGTAGCTTCCTGAAGTAAGAAATGACTTCGTCTTTCATTTTGTACATCATGAGTGCAGTGTTTTCAATGTCGGAGTGTTTTTTTACTACTTCTCTTAAACGCTCCAAACAAGAAATGACGGTCTTCACCTGACACTTTTTGGGTGTCTTTTTCTTCCTCTTCCATTCCAATGTCACTCTCCGTAATTTTCTCCAATTCCTGTAGCTCCTCTGTTGTTAGCCCACGCCCATGAGCGTCAATAAGGTCCTCCTCTTCGCTAACCTTCAGACCTACTGAGTTACCAAGAGTGACAATATCATTTTTCAAAGCACCATCATCTTCAAATCCATCAATGTTATGGATAATTAAAGGTCAGATGTTTTTCAAGGCTGAATTTAAACACCTGGTGGAAACATCATTCCAAGAACTTACAATCAGTCTCACACAACCCAGATGTTGAACTTTGACTTCCAAAAATCTTCGCAAAGCAACTTGCAAACATTTTCGTAGTATAGATTTTCTTGAAATTTGCAATCACTTGCTGGTCCATCGGTTGACGAAGAGGAGTGGTGCGGGTGGCAAAATTTTGACTTGAACAAAGTCAAACTATTGTGCCTCAAGAGATCGAACAAGTCTGGGATCATGGCCTGGCGCATTATCCAGCAGGAGCAGAGCTTGAGAAAGAAAAGAGAAATGCTGGAACTTGCTAATCAACTTTTGGCAATCCAGGTGGTCCTTGTCTATGAAAGTTATTAAGTTGTTTATACCTGAAATTTCATTTACCTCTTCCAACGTTGTACATAAATGGTTTTTCCCCGATCTCCACACATCTCTACATACTTAATAACGGGACACGGATTACTGAATGCGAAGCTCTTACAATTTAATTTCACCTCTAGGATTCTTGCTTATGCGTTGTCACCTAGGACTGGCAACACGTGATATATTCTTGAGCAGTGTACCACGGCAACAAATCTCAACTATCTCATCATTTTTTAATATGATTTTATTGCAAATAAGAAAACTTAAATCTTTCAAGAATTTGCCAAGGAAATCTTTAACAGCCGGCTTCCCTACTCTCAGGATATCTGCCATTTTTCTCAGTGCAGTCTCTTTTGATATATAGCGGGGCCTCAACTTACGATGACATCGACATCCGATATTCTCAGGAACCGATATACCTTCCATACGATCGTTTATTTTAAGAACCGATGAACGTCCGCCGTAGCCGAGTGGTCAGGCGCGCGGGTGCATAAGTACACGTGACTTGAGTTACCGGGGATCAGGCCCGCGACTGCTAAATACGGTGCTGTTTCTTGTACTGTATTTTTTTTTTTTTTTTTTTTTTTTTTGTGAACCCCCTGACCGTTTGGTTGTCACGGAGTATAAACAGAAAATTTATTTATTTTTTTATTTGCAGGTACCGGTGGCTTTCCGATATAGCTGGAACGATACATGGGTGCAAATTTTCAGACGAGTCTCCACTCGTCTGAAACATCACTCGTAAGTTCGTTCTCAACCAATTAGGGCCTTTTTTATTGTTCAACGCGTGGCGCGCGCGGAACATCACTCGTATGATTGTTTCAGCTCTATGACGATCTGAAACTTAAAAGTTCCATCAACCAGTGGCAGTACTGTGCGCTTTGAAGACTTGAAAGCCAGCAGAGGCTGGTTCGAGTGCTTCAAAAAAAAAAAAAAAAAAAAAAGGGGGAATATCAAAAGTGTTGAACGGCATGGGGAGGCATCCAGTACTGATAAAAAGCAGCTGAGACCCTTAAAATTGAATTCCAAGAGTTTGTTGATCAGGAGGATTATCTTCCCCAGTAGGTTTTTAACATTGACGAAACCGGCCTATGAGGAAGGTTTACCTGGGCATAAGCCTATGAAAGATAGGCTCACTCTCGTATTGGGTGCCAATGCTTCTTGAGAAATTAAGCTGAAGCCTTTGCTTGTGTATCACTCTAACACTCCCAGAGTATTTAAACAACAAAGGCATCCTGGGAGTGTTTTGGCGCAGTAACAAGAAGGCCTGGGCTACAGGATGTCTTCAATGAATGGGAGTTTGAAGTTTCTGTCCTTCAGTGAAGAGTTATCTTGAGAAAAATAACCTTCCCGTGAAGCTTATTTTTCTCAAGAAAAGAAATGCGATAAAGACAGTACGATACAAGATACAGAAAGTGTTATTTTTCAGTCCCTATTAAATCCTAGAAATTCTGAAGAGCATTGTTGTAAAGTTCTTAATATTTTAAAGAGATGCTTTAAGTGTGAAGAGAAAGCCAGGCAGTCATCTAGGACAGATGACCCAAGTTGGGTCATCTGTCCTAGATGGCCAACATGGTTTCCCAACTGGGGTCTGCAGACCAGTTCAAGGCGGATCCGCAAAACTGACCCTCTGGAACCGGGTAAATTGTTCGTTCTATGTATAGAAATTTGATGATAAAGTTATCATACAGGGTATCCCAAAAAAGGTGTAATCAATTTTAAATGTTTGTAACAAATGTAATTTTAATGATAGAAACACAAAACCTGCGCTAAATGTGAGAAAAACAGTTCAAGTTTTTAACGCTTATCACACGAACAAAAAGGTGTAACCAGTTTTAAATGAGCAATACAAACATGTTGGAGAAAATCGAACAAGATGAACGTGTAATGACACGGATTTGTTTCACGGACAAGTGCCCATTTCATGTTTCGGGAAAGGTGAATAAGCAAAATGTCAGAATTTGGGGGACTGAAAACCCACACTACACGCAGGAGTATAGCCCAAAGGTGTGGCGTCATGGTTATTGGACACTTTCTTTCAAGAAGCGACTGTGAGAGCGGATAATTACCAGGACATGCTTGAGCTTTATGTGTATCCTCAATTGGATGAACTGCCAAATAGCGTTATTTTCCAAAAGGATGGAGCGCCGCCACATTGGGCTTTGAGTGTGAGAAGGTCTCTTGATGACAAGTTGGATTGGCCGTGATGGTCCCATTTGCGTGGCCACCACGTTCACCAGATTTATTCCCTTGTGATTTCTTCTTATGGGGATTCATTAAAGACACAGTCTACAAGACTCCTGTTGCAGAAATCGCAGACTTAAAGCGCAGGATTACAAATGCAATTACCATGATTAAGCGTGACATCCTTGAAA
Source organism: Mastigoproctus giganteus (assembly GCF_048544385.1). Classification (NCBI taxonomy): domain Eukaryota; kingdom Metazoa; phylum Arthropoda; class Arachnida; order Uropygi; family Thelyphonidae; genus Mastigoproctus; species Mastigoproctus giganteus. The sequence goes on along the minus strand of NC_143582.1, from coordinate 163,195,767 downwards.
AAACATGGGATGAACTTTATTACCGATTACATATTGTTCGTGTGACAAGTGGTGCAATGTTGAAGGTCAGTAAAAACTTCAACTGTTACATTTGTTACAAACATTTAAAATTGGTTACACCTTTTTGGGACACCCGGTATATTTATGTAAAAATAAGAATAAATTTGACTTGTTTTAAACTTAGAACTTTGAATTTTCTTTTCAGAAAACCCAGTGTTCATACACAGAGAAACGTATGCATATACAGGGTGATTCACTACCAGTGCGACAAACTTGCAGGAGGTGTAGGGGGCACAAAGACGAATCGGAATCACATAGCATTGCAGGGTCCGAAATGCCTTCGTCATGCGGGAGGTCGCGTGAACAAAGAAGCAAAGAAAAAGAACAGAAACAGCAACTAGTTAGTGTAACAGAAATCATTTTAATGACAAGTTTTACATTGGCAAAAAGCCATGCTACAGAAGGTGTTCGAAAGTTCGACCAGAAGCAGTCACACAGGCTTTACAGCGCCGCAGCATGGAATCCCTAACGTTCTGGAAGATTCCTGGCGTGTCTCGAATCTCCCCGGCAGCTACAGAGATGCGAGTGAGAGGTCTCCAACTGAATCAACGGGGGTCTCGTACACCAATGTCTTCATTTGACCCCAGCAGAAGAAGTCCAGGCATGATAGGTCCGGCGATCTAGCAGGCCAATGAACCGGACCACCACGACCTATCCAATGCTGTCCAAATGTAACGTTTAGGTGTTGGCGGACGTCATTGGTGTAATGTTGGGGAGCCCCATTATGCTGGAACCACATTGAGCGGCGCAACGATTGAGGAACATGTGCTTCTTCAATAAATTCGGGCAGGACTTGCTGTAGAAAGATCAAGTATGCCCTGCCGTCCAGACGAGGGGGCAGAAGGTACGATCCAATGAGGTGGTCTCCAACAATGCCGGCCCAAACATTGACAGAGAAACAGTGTTGAGTTGCACGTGCTCGCGTACCATGGGGGTTCTCCAAAGCCCACAAATGGGCGTTATGTTGATTGAAGGTTCCCTCTCTTGTGAAACTTGCCTCATCCGTGAACAATACAGACGCAGCAAATGTGCTGTCTGCCGCACTCTGTTGAGAAACCAGTAGCAAAAGTCCTCCGGAGTGGATAATCCGCAGGCTCCAATGATTGGACGCGTTGCAGATGGTATGAACTCATTTGGTTTGTTGACAGTATCCTCCATACAGCGGATTGGGAAATACTTAATCGTTGGCCTATCGCTTGAGTACTCGTACTTGGATTGCCTTTTGCATGACGTAGGACATCATCCTCATTCGCTCTCGATTCATGGTACCTCTCGTGAAACAACCAGTCTCACATAACCTTCTGTGCACACGTGCGAAAATCGTATGATGAGGAGCATGCCTGTGTGGGAAACGTTCCTGGTACAAGTGCAGAGCGGCGCGCCCGTTACAGTCCGCAGCTCCATACTCGAGGTGCATGTCGGCCAGTTCAACGTTTGAATATTCGTCCATCCTACTGCCTCGGGAACCGGTTCGCAAATGCTGACTTCCAGCGGGATCGCTGTTCACGTGACCTCCCGTTCAACATCCTCTACCGCATGACGAAGGCATTTCAGACCCTGCAATGCTATGTGATTCCGATTCGTCTTTGTGCCTCCTACACTTCCTGCAAGTTTGTCGCACTGGTAGTGAATCACCCTGTATATATAGGGGTTCGCAAACTTTTTGATTTTTGAAAGGGTCCCGTAGACCTCAGTAGTTTGGGAACCACTGATCTAGGAGAATACCTAAGTGTTTGTGTGGACACTCAAGGAAGTTATTTTCTTTGATATCTTATCAGTGGAGGCTTGGTATAATTTAAATTTTCCTTAAAGATCACCATTTTTTGTTTTTTGTCATTGAAATTGTGAACTTATTTTGTGAATGAGATCTCAGAGAGAGAATATTGTGTGCGGAAGTTTCTAAATCCCTTCTAGATTTGTGGATGAGAACGGATAAGCTATTTGTCAGGTTATCGCTGAATAGAAGTCAATCATTTTGGACTAAGTTCCACACCAGGGGTCCCAAGAATAGACCCTTGGGGCAGCCTCAAATAATATCTGGATACTGATTAGTGTTTAGTTTATCAAGACAGAAATTACTAAAGTCGTCTTTTATGAGAGGGTATAATAACTGAGGACTCTAAGACAACGAAGGACTCTCCCCCACTATAGTTTGTTGAAAGTACCTTCGAAGTCAATAAATCAAATTAGAGTGTACTGTATTTAAATGTAGATTCATTTATAAGCTTTTCTTTTAAAGCAGTACATCTTCGCAACCACGGATTTGAGCGAGAGAAGAGAATGCGCATTTTGAAAATTGGAAGTGTTAATTACAAGAAAAATCAACCATCAGAGACTTGCTCCAAGACAGCATCCCCGCCCCCATTCGATAATCATCAGATCTCGAACAAAGAGATCATCATCGGACAGATAATAATCAGCCTTTATAATATCCTTGAAAATGCACACGACAGAACCCGTTTTTATACAATTTCCTGCTACATTCACTTGCGACTTACCAGAACTACAACATTACTTGGATTCCATTCAACATAAGTTTCAGGTCAACAAACATAACAGAAATTTTAGAATTATGTTAAAATAAATGCGGGGAGGGGGATTTTTTTGTGCACCCGATGTCGAAAAGCGGTTTACTTACAGTCAATCGTAGTTTTCACTTTATAACTAAGCAAAAGCCAGTTTCCGCGATATTTAAGCTTGAGTTATAAAAGCAAACAAACCCCCCTCTCCACTATTTGCTTTACTTAGCAGGCAACAGATACAGAAAAAAATGTTAAACTGGAATTAAGTTTAGGTTAAAAAAATCTGCCGTTCTTCCAAAAAAGATAATTATTATTTTAACAAGAAAAGAAAAGAAAAAACGCGAAACAATCACTCCATGATAGCCTGCGTTTTGCGGTAAGCAGATTTATCCAGCATTCGTCATGTAGCCTAGTCAGGCGGCTGCAATTAGAAATCTTCTCGTTGGAGATAATGAGGAGGCATAGCCTGGTTTTTCCTAAACAACCTCGTAACTGGAGTACCTTGCCTTGCAACGCTTTTAACCGGAGAATCTCAGGGAAAGTAGACACATTTCAGCTTAAGTGCAGCTTAAATGTGTCAGCAACATAAACGGAGCAATATGGCCTTAGCCATATTGCTCTGTGTATATCTGTAAATTGCGTGTGTTCTGAGACCGATTTTGTTTTGCTGGCCGAAAAACCTGAGTTTCTGGAAGAAAAAACCAGGCTACCCTCGCCTGCGAACGACTAACTCAACCACGTTACGAAAAAGACCCATAAAAATTCCTCCTGTCATTAACCTCAATATCAAAGATTTCCACCCGGTGTGGGAACGGCTGAGATCCTACCAAAGAGAGCTGACTGGAATGTAGCTTCCGATGAGGGAAGTTTCACTGTACAAAGAATGGAGTTAAAATGCCAATTTCTATCTGTTGAAAAGATTATTTATACTGACAAATTCAAAGTGAAATTTTGAAGAAAATGGTTGTTCATCCCTTCCTCTCCGATCTCTCGACGTGAAAACGAAAGCCTGCCGGGGAAAGCGAAGACAAGAAGAAATATTCCGGTTGCCAGGAAAGAGCATCTGATCTGCAATGCCAACCTTACTATGCAAGCTTCTCGAATTCTGGGACATTATTAAGAAGGCGGGGTAGTGACGATTCTAATTTCAGCAGATGACATACTTCACTTTTACAGACGACAGGGACAGCATCAGCGCAAAATCTTGGTTGGAATGGGCACCCCTTCAACATCAAGGGTATCAGTAGAAGGGAAGACGAGATCACCGGTGAAGTTTGAGTGTCTCAGGCTACTCCTGACGGAGAGCAGCCAGAGTACTGTGGACAGCCTGGCAACGTGGAGTCCCACTAGGGATCCTGCGGCCAAGCAGCCCGACATAACAGGGCCTGACGTAGCCCAGTGGTCAGGAGCGAGAGTGCATAGCACGTGTTCCTTGAGTGGACCGGGGTTCAAGCCGATGACTACTAAATACGATAAATATTTGTATTGATGATTTATTGTAAACTCTACTGACTTGGTTGTCGTGCCGGAGTATAAACAGAAAATTTATTTATTTATTATTTATAACAACAGAACCCAACAAAACTACACTTTTTCTGGCTTTTACAGAGGTTCTGTTATACATCACAAGGGTGCTATGGAGCAGATATGGGAAACCACCAGTAGCGCCTTACCCAAACACTATGCCACTTTCTCTGATCTATGCTCTATTGACTTTCGTTACAATGGGGAGTGCAATCTGCAACAATATCAAGTCAGCTGGCTCGGGAAAAACGCGGCTGTATCTAATGGGGCTGCCCTTGTGATGAATTGGGGGGGGGGGGTAGTTTCTGGTATGCAAAATAAGAAAATGAATGCTAAACAGCCAGATAGCCAACTCTCCATCTGGCCGTCAATATAACAATTGAGATGACCATTCGAACTTAAAAGAGGAGTAATAGTTTGGCTGGATCTAGATAAGAACCGCGGCCATTAGGGAACCGGTGTATTGTGTCTGTAAATTGACTATTCTCTGGTTGGTTTTCCTATTTTGCTGAATGAAAAACTAGAAAAACAAGCAAACCGACGATGAAAAAAATTTAATCCTCCTGAGACAAACTAATTCAGCCGAGATGTGGAAAAAAAAAAAGTGCATAAAAGTTTCTCTTGCCTAGACACGACTCGAGTTTAGGCCTTTTCCATACGTTGTAGAAGGTCAGCAATCACAGTTCGAGGCTATGACGAGTAGCCGATCGTTTGGCTGAAAGTTGCATCATTATGACAAATAATAAATTAAAATATAAATTATTACATGAACAACAGAACTCGCAGCGTGGTCGCTATTTCGCCGAGGGAATACCGTTTGGTACGAGCTGAGACATGCATGTAGCGACTTCTAGTCTAACAAGTAAACCTGCTAAAATTTTCGATGTTGTGGAAGTACCGGTCATCCAATTGTGTTCTGGCCTGATGTAGCTGGATCACTCGGCAGCCAACTGCACCAGGCCCTTAGAAGTACAAAGTCGATTTTCTGAGCAATTTCGATTGGGTGCGTGTGAAGAAAGTGTTATCTACTCTTGAATTCGTTCTTTGCTGAACGTGTTGGATGTGACATATCAGAAGCAAAGAAATTATTGTCTAGCATCGTTTGCCATAAACGGTGAAAATTACTACAAAGAATATAACATTAAATTAATAAATAAAATTAAATTATGATCAGTCATACTTGACATACATTTTTAAATATTAACCACTTTTAATCGACATAACACAAAATTTTGTTTAGTTGAATTTTCATTCAGAATACTGTTATTCAAAGAACATTTTAATAACTGATTCGAAGAATTTTTCCTTTTGAAGAACTGATTCAAAAATCCTTGTCATTCAAAAAACTGTCGTTACAAAATCGTGTCGTTCGAACAATGTTCACAAGAAAAACTACATTTTCAAAGAATGCGCCAATCGCTCATTCGAAGAACTGAATTAGAATGTCAGTTCCCATTCTTGTCTATGTTCTGAAAATATTTTGTTTTGCAACAAGAAACTACAAAACGCTTTACCGCATTCATTTTATATACCAGAATCTGGAGGTCAAAGTTTCTTTCATTTTTTATATGTATTTGTTTATTTATAATTTTTAATTATTATTATTATCATTTTTTAAATTTATTATTATTATTTATTTTTTAATTTATTATTAAATTTTATTTTAATTTATTATTATTTATTTATTTTATTTTTTGCTTTAGTTATATACCAAAGCATCCTGTTGAAACACACGCTAATAAAGAGATAATTTGTGTGGCTGGAAGGAAAAAATGAACTCAGCCTGCAGTTCGCGGAACTGAGGTTTTGAACGGAATACTAATAATAAGTCTCATCCGTGAATTAAATAATATTTAGGCTGCAGTTTGTACAGAACTGTGGCCTCGAACAGAATATAAACGACAGTCCCATCGATATATTGTATTCACAAATGCACAAACACACACACGGATAGAACTGCGGCTAATATTCCAGCTTCCAAAAGTAGTCCAATAAATTAGTAAATGTTACTGGGTTGAAATATTTGTAATCGCATGCTTGTCATCTCAAGCATTGCTATGCTAAATGCAAATCCGACCTTTAACAGCGGTAACAAGACACCGCAAGAAGATACCGAGTGATGCCCTGTGTTAACCGTTCCAGCGGGCACGGGTTCGAAAGGCAGAACGCTTCGCTTTTAATATTCAGCCAAGAAGCGTATTCACATTGCTCAAAAAAAAAAAAAAAAAAAAAAAATATATATATATATATATATATATATATATATATCTTGTCGCTAAATTTTAAGTTTGTATGAAGGAAAGTAATTTCATTTCAAGTGCATGAACAATAAGATAAGTTCGTCGCTTCTGAAATAAACCAAGTTTAACTAGAGAAAGGTTATGGCAGTTGTCGAATTAAATGAAAGATTACTCTAAAAAGTTCCTTGTTTCTAAACCTGTACCTTCCTTTCTCGGAATTCGGCTCGGTTTCAAGAGGAAAGGATGGCAACCTATTTATTCCAATTTTCCAGGAAGAAAAAAAGACCGGTTAATTTCTTTCTTTCGTAACAGATGTAACTTTATGAATGTTTTCTGCTGTTAGAATAGTTACCTATTACTTTCTATAGGTGGTTCCCTTCAGAGATAATCCTTCAAGTTCAATTTATTCATTTCAATATTCTCTAAGATTTTAAAGTGATTCGCGTGAAAGAAATTTTAGGTGCATTAGACAACGGAGTTTCAGAAAGTAGTCCTTTATGATACGCATTTAATTCTTGAGATAAAACCCGAAGTTGAAATCACGCTATTCGATTTTAGAACAGAAAAATTTTCTGTTCTAAGCTCATTAGAACAGAAAATGAAGTTTCTGTATGAGCATCTCGGATTGAATACTGCTGATAAGAAATTCGAACTACATTTTTAATGGATATTTAAATTCAAAATTTACTTGAAATTTTCTCTATCACGTCAGAATTTTTTATACATAAAAATAAAAAAATATAGATTAAGGTGCTTCTGGTTTATTTTTTTATTTTTACTGATTTTACAAATAGGTTATTTTTATATAAAATACAAATACGTAAAAATAAAAAATATCAAAGGCTAAGTCATCCTATCAAGCACAAGATGGCCGCAAATTGGATTTCTTATACAGTAGACTGGTGTTAAACTGGTGCATTTCTGGCTTCCTCAAGCAGATATTATCAGTAGCTGTTTCTCTTTTTAGCATCCAGCAGTAGTCGACCTTTTATTGATATTGCATCAATAAAAAGGTACCTTTTCCATTTCTCTTATATTCTGATGAAATCTTTTCCCATGTTCTTCACTCAAACTATCTAAATTTTCTGGGAAATAGTTGAGATGAGAGTGCAAAAGTGTACCTTAACTCATATTTCAACCTGCTTTTCTGAACTTCACCAGCATTTCATCCGATAACAGGAGTGTTTGTTTCCCAAAAGATTTATTGTCTACTACGTTTTTAAAGCCAGTCCAAGCGTCACTCTTACTTTGGTTCATGGATTCTTCAAATACAGAGTGCAGCAGCAGCTTGTAGATTTTAGGTCCAAAACAAATTCCTGCTTTAATTTTTTCGTATGTAAGTGGTAGAAATTTAGCGCAAACATACTTAACTACGCAAAGGAATTTTATGCTAGGTGCTTATAATAAAAAAATAAAAAAAATTAAAAGAAGTTTACATTTCTAAAATAAAGTTATTACAAGTCAATGAATACATGTTCGAACTTAGAGAATGGTGCAATGAGAGCACTAAAGCTTGCACGCGCTAAAAATATGAGGGTAGCTTTCCATCACGTTGAAATCGGGGTCAATTTCTGGCAATAAAAGTTGAAATTAGACTTTTATTGCCAGAAACGTGTTCAGCTTCAATTCTGATTTTCCAAATCGGTTTTTTTTAAGTTAGTTTCTACATACTGGGAGACGTGCCACAAAAATAATAATAAGGACGAATGAATAAAGTAGTATAAACAAATATTTTACTAGGTATGGTCTGCTTATTACTTTTATTTTTTTCCACTCAAAAATCCATAGTGATTTATTTTATTCAAACAGCTATTGCTAATTGAATAAAATAAATAAGACTCCAGGTACGAAGTCTCATCGTATATGCTTGTTTTAGAAAATAAACTTAGAGAACTAGAGTCCTCCTTACTGTAAGAATATTCGTTTGCATTTAATATTCTTAATAAAGATAGCGACTTAAACTATTTTCAAATGTAACAAGACTAATAACTATTATTATGTTTTTAGTCCAGATGTCTACCAGAAGATGAAAAGTTTACTCACGAGTATAAGGTATGTACACTAGGTTTTGAAAATTAATCGTTACTCTGTAATTTATATTATTTTAAGATGTTTATGCTTTTAAGAGCATTTACTCCAAACTCATTAATTAGTAACTAATAACTAACTAATAAAATGACCAAATCAGCAGAACAAAAGATATTTATTTAATACGAAAAACTAGCATACATCTTATCCCTTCTAGCAGAAATGCAAGCCGTTTTATGTCACAATACTGATTCAGAACGTGCCTAATATGTTGAAGAATATCTCTCCATGCCGAGGATAGTGGCAGTAAATCCACGTCGATACTGCATAGAGGTACCGCCATGTTGGAATAAAGCATTATATAACTGTGAGAGAAATGCAGATATGTATATCTAAATAGTTTCCACATAAAATCCTTGTCGAACAAAAACAGAGAATGATTCTCTTAAAACAATGCACTCTATGTCATGACAAGCTATCACCATTCTTCATTCTAAGTGATTCTATCTCTGCCTCACTGAAGTCGCTGTACACGATGTTATATAGTAAACGGGGAACTGACTCGCTGCACAATGTGAATGAAATCCTGCCTTTGCCAGTCGTCTACTAATGTAAAATCCATTATTACGTCTAGCACAAATGATAATTTTATTTCAGTTATCGTATATATAAAATATTAGAACAGAAAGTAGATCCGATAATCGAAACGTATCAGATACTGAGATACCAGTATCTTCTTGATACTGAATACCACAGCATCATTTCTAATCACCCCAGAGGCAAATCTGTCAGCCGTATCCTGCCAGTGAATTATGCGATTCTCACGCTTTGATAGTTGTTCCAGAATATGCATGACGACTGTGGATATGTTCTGCTATCGGCCAGTACCAGGAGCTCGTCTAATATGAACAGCAATTTGCTGTGAAGCTGAATATGGACCACTCGGCATCACGGAGCCGGACTCTGCAGCGTTCAAACGCATTCAGTTTATAGTCGAGTGGTCAAATCAGAAGTATAATACAGTAGTATAAGCGTTTGAGTTGGCTGTGCTTAGAATGCACGTACCCACAAAATACGGTCAGTTGTAAACTCTTCTGATCTATGTGATAATGTGGAGTATAAATAGAACATTTTTTAAGCTTTTCGACAAATTGACTTGCCAATATTCGATCTTCTTTTGTAACTAGTAATAGCATTTCACACTGACCACTCCAGTGGCTCTGTATGCTGCTTATCTTAGCTTCGAACTTACAAGCGTATTTATTCGTATAGCCAGTTTAATCACTTGAATTTAAATGTTGCACAGAAGCAACTAAGGCGTCTGTGTATTAAATATAAATTGCGTACATTCTACAAGTTTGCCCGTTGTGAGGATAAAAAACCTATGTAATCCTTTTATTGAGATGAACTAACTCAGCCACGGTGTGTGATAAAAAGTTCCTCTCATAAACGGGAGTCGAACCCAAACCTTTTCACACGGTGTGGAATACCAGCAATTGCAACAACCAGTGTGTTAGCAGTAAGTAAGCGCTTAGCGGAACACAAAATCTAAGACAGTTTTACTATTGTAGGTGGGATAATTTTCCCTTAGGGCATAGAGCTTTATACCAATTTGTCAGTAAGATTACAGTTTAAAATACTACATACCGAAATTCAAAGTACCTTGTAATCAATTAAATTATGGCTTGCATTAAGTTTCCATTTAATGTGTTTTATGCGTACTGAACGGAAAAATATACGATTTTTTTTCAACCTTTGCTGTTAGGTACTGTATGTCTATTTAAATTTTACGGTTTCTCGGTCACTAATTCTTGTTTGTTGGCTCTCATATTATCGATTTTTTCAATTATCGATTCTACTTTCTGTTCTGATATTTTACATTATGCTATATTTACCACTACTGCTCTGTGAGTGGTTATATAGACATTTCTGATCTCTTAAAATATTTTAAAATTTCTTATACAGGGTATTTTTCCTTTTTATGTCAAATTAATTGTATACATATAACTGTATGCTTTAATCCAACAAAGTGTAAGGTATTACACCTGGGAAACAGTAATCCCAAAATAACTTATTCACTTGGTGGGGTTCAACTAAACCCAGTACTGGAGGAAAGGGACTTGGGTGTTACGATACGGTCAGACATGAAATTCTCTGAGCATTGTAAACAGATTGCAAGGAAGGCCCATGGTGTCCTATCGATGATCTATCGAACTTTTGCAAGTAGAGATAGGGACGTGATAATTCCATTATATAAGGCTTTTGTTAGACCACACTTGGAATACTGTGTTCAAGCATGGAGACCGCACCTAAAGAAAGACATCGAGCTTCTTGAAAGGGTGCAAAGAAGGGTAACTCGCCTGGTGAGATCGACAAAAGGGCGTCCTTATGAAGAAAGACTTCGAATATGTGGGTTGCAGAGTTTGGAAACTAGACACCTTAGAGGAGATTTGATTGAGGTGTTCAAGGCTCTGAGAGGCATCAGTAAAATGAATGAGGACAAAATTTTCAAGATTATAAATGATGCTAGAACTAGGGGACATAAATTCAAGTTACGGGGGGAAATGTTTAGATTGGACTGCAGGAAGTTTTATTTTAGCCAGCGAGTTATAAATTACTGGAATAAGTTGCCTACATGGGTGGTAGAGGCTGACAGTTTGGGGAAATTCAAAGGTCATCTGGATAGTACCTTCGGGTGAGGGAAGCGCATAGGATGATAGGTTTAATTTCCTTTTCTTTTATTAATTATTATTATTTTTTTATCATTGTTTTATTCGGATTTTTTTTTTTTTTTTTTTTTTTTTTTTTTTTTTTTGGCTGGTGCAGCATAAGCCATAGGCTTTCTTGCACCATGCGGCCATTACTAATACTAAATACTAATACATAATTGTAACATATGATAATTTTTCTTCTGCTTAAAAATTTTTCTTTACAATATTGCTAATGTATAGAAAATTGTTCCCTCAAAAGTTTGTAAATGCCTCTATTCTTTCATAATACTGTATACAACAGCAAATGACAATACAGCAGACCCCCGTTATAACGCGGTTCGCTTTACGCTGATTCGCTATTCTTATATTATAACCCGTATCTGACTGTAACGCTGTCACAGATCACTATAACGCTCTTTTACAGATTGCATTTTTGGCATATTTAACGAAATCGTTTCATTTGATGGAGTCAATAGCTTGAAAATGAATAGAAAAACAGCATTAAAACGTTTCCCACGACGACTTGAGAAATTTTCCCACGCTCAGTGAAATTTTCTCGCACGCTAAATTAATTGCAGTACAATGACTTGTTACATAGTTCCGAGATTAACATTTTAGAAAATGATTAAGTATATTGCTTGTAATATTAGCGTTATATGCATTTATCCGAAGACCAGTCGTCACTCAGTACAGTATTAGACATCGTGCGTAACGGAAAGTTTACTCGAACATTGTATCGTAATTAATGCAACCAACGCAGCTACATTTTCGAAGAGTTAATAATGCCCGATAAGAATGAAAAGACAACAACGTCTGGGCGCAGTACGAAGACTATAAATGTAAGAAAAAGACTGAATTTGAAAATTAGACGTTTTGAAGCGAATCGATTCCGGTCAATGACAAGCGGATTCGTGCCATAATTTAGGACTTGCAAGTTTAACTGTAAGAACAATTATAAAAAAATAAAGAATTAATTTTGGCAGCGGGAAAGATAGCTGTTCCACTGCAAGCAACTAGGGCTAGGCCGGCTATTAGGATTGAAATGAAAAGACTTGAAACTAATTTTATTGAAGATAATATCCAATGCAGAATTCAGTTAAGTTAAATATTATTAAAAAAAAATGTGGAACCATTTAAAACTGGTTGAATAGATTTAAAACCCCTGGAGAAGCCTCAAGTGCAGATCAAGAAGCTGAAACTTTCAAAAAAGAACTTGTTAAAATTATTGAAGAGGGGTATTATGTGTTATACTTCTCAACAAGTTTTTAACATAGATGAAGCAGGACTTTAGTGGAAACGAATGCCTAAAAGAAGTTTCATATTGAAAGAAGAAAAAAACATGCCAGGTTTCAAAGCGGCGAAGGAACAATTGACTTTATTGTTGGGTGGTTATGCTGCGGGGGTTTTAAATTAAAACCCCCTTTAGTTTATTTGGAAGAGGGCCAAAGTTGAACCGAAAATCGACACATTTTTCATGATTAAATTCATCAATTAAAATCAATTTAGATCAATTAAATTCATGATTTTAATTGGAATTTTAAGTTTAATTTTGATACGTAAGTAGTTACCACATAATTATATACGTATGTAATGCAGAATATTTTATATGTACAAATATTTGAATATTAAATATTTTGACCGACATTTGTGCATCTTTTCACTACCGTTTATTATTGATTAGGAAATATCCTATGGCACTGACCGCAACTTACAAATACATATGTTACCTTATAGGTATGCGGCGCTCGCTTAGCGTGGATTCGCTTAGCGCTGTTTTTCCGGAACGAATTATCAGAATTAAGCGGGGGTAACCTGTAGTGTGATAGGACTACTTGAAAGTTGGCCAAATGCGCACCGTGATCAGATTTATTCAAGTTAAAACACACCAAGATTGGCAGAAATTTTATATGTAATGTATCCCCAAAATTTATAAAACCTACATTATGTCAATATTTAAAATCAACTGAACAAATTTATATTCGAATCACCGGCATAAAATGTTCAGAGAACTAAAACGACTGCTAAATAGAGGTGATTCTTGAAGCCAAAATATGCTGAATTATTTTGCTTTTATGACTAAAATGCTACAGTGATACTGTTATTGTGATTTTTCATCAATTAACGGCAATTTTCCAGCGGAATACCAGTTTTGCTTTTGCAAATACATTCTTCTTGTGTATTTTTGTAAATAATAAAATACATAAGAAGATACGAGTTAAATGCATCCGAATTTTCTTAGCTACCGCATTCGCATAACAGCAACGCGATAAAAAAAAAAAAAAAAAAAAAGCTCAATTTTATGTAAATTAATACGAGGGTCAATGGCCTTCAATTATATCAGTATAACTGTAATGTCCCAATACATTTGGAAGATAAGTGGAATAACATTCCCTTATCAAACTGTATTTAATGTAAAACTAATATTTTCATGACTTTTACATAGTGGGATATTGTCAAAAACAAAGGTCGGATGATGCTTGATACGAAACGAATTCGTTGGACAACGGATAAATGGGCTTCTATAGTTGACCTGAAAAACGTATACAAGTACAGCCTAGGAGAGCCTGCGGTAAGTTCTAATTTACAAATAAAATCCTTCAAATTTTATCCAATTTAATCCTTCAAATAAAGTCACTATATTTAAAATGTCATGATAAAACCTTTAAACAAATAATAAAACCAATTATGTTATTGCTTCTCAAAGTTTTCATTGTGTATTAAAGTAAATACCAAATGTACAGACTGGCCAACAAAAAGAAAATGAAGTTTGTTGAGATCATCTGAAATCACGAAAAATCTGGAGATGTCTGCCCGCTGTGTATCAACATGTCTTCAAGCAGCATGGATAGCCCAAGACTGACTATACAACTAAAAACATTAGACTGTGTAAGCAATAAAATTTGGTCAGTGATAAAAAAAAGAGACAATTCATCACGCTTGGCATCCACTCGAATATGAATCACTTGTGGGAAACAAACTGAATTCGGAAGAGCTGAAATGACCAAAAGGGGACTGATCCAGGCAAACAACGGCGAGCCCTGACGTGAACAAGGTATTGATACTGTTGCGTAGGTATGCAATTTACTGCGTGGGTACAACTGTATGAGTAATAAATTGTGTGGGATGAAATTCCCCAATTAGGAAAATGCAAAATCTATGTGCAAAAATCGTACAACGGGCACATAACATCTGCTGTATGAGATAAAACATCTCATACGTTGTTAACATCTGCTGTATGAGACAAAACGGTAGTAACCCATCTACATTGTATAAACGTTAAGGGGTGGAATGAAAATGAATAAATGGAAGTGTTACTGCCTGAGATCTTCCCCTTATAATAGCCTAAACCTGTAAAACAAAATAAAACCTTAACAGACTCAAGAGTCAAAGTAAAGCATATTAAATATTATATTTATTGTTTCGTATCAAAGTATTATGAACAAAGTAGAGACATTCAGCCGTAATTTTCGCGTCTGTTGGCCGAAGACACGTTCTCCATACACATTCGCACATATGAAATATTTGCCCAGTTGCTTTTTAATTTATTTTTAAAGTAGTGCCGCAGCGTAGCATCAAAAGTGCTGCCACTGCACCACTACTTAAATCTTCGTTGTACGATAGATATCACTATCATCTTCGTTGGTGTCATTCTCGTGTAGTATTAGGGAAGGTTTTGCAGAATGGAACATTCCTGTATCTGTTAGGCACTGTGTGCCTGAACACTTAGTATCTTCTTCGACATTTAGTGATGTCATCTATGACATTTAGTATGCTTTACTTTTGAATTAGTTTGGATTTTATTTCGGTTCACGGTGTTTCAAGTGCACTGCAGGGGAAGATTCCAGGTAAGTAACACTTTTCTTCATTAAGTTTGAAGATTTTTCATTTCAATTTTATTACTATGATAAAAGAATAATGATTCGCCTAAATTCTTTTTTTCCTTACAAAAACATTCCAAAAATAAATAACCTTTTTTAACTACCCTCCTCCACGCTGTCTTCTGGCTTACCAACCCTTAATCAGGGGCTTCGAGAGTAGCCATGGGTCGTACGGAAAGTGCCTCAATGAACCAGATCACCTTTTCCTGTGGTGGCCCTGGATTCTAATTCTAGCCCCCCGCTACAATGCTCAGGGAAGTTTAACCGTCTGCCCCGTTTCGACGCTCCTGGCCTTAATCCATCCACGGTATTAGCCTACTATTAACTGCTACCAACAGATTACAAGACGAACGTCAGACGTATCGCAATTAACCAGTCAATATCCATTAAGGATCTCTACTTTTGATCTCCGGAACAACTTAACTCCATACGTATTTCCTAAAAGTACAACGTACAGAAGCGAAAGTAAAGTGTGAAAAAGTTTCATTTTGGTTCCTATCTTTAAACTCTCTGTGGCACTTTTTTATAGGTTCTCCATTAGCCAACTCCTCTGACCTTATGGGGTCGTCACGGAGTATAAACAGAAAATTTATTTAATTTTAATTTATTAAAAAACGAAGGGGTGAATCGTGCGCTCTATCAAAAATATCAAGAACTTGACTACATTATCCATTCACAGAACAATGTTAAAAGTTTGCATTTTTGGTCTTGCTTTGTCATACACATTCTTTCACTAAATTGTCACGTTAGCGAAATATCATGCACCAAACTGCTTCATATATCGAACTGATGTGTGGACCCATCTTCCAAACCATACTGACTGTTAGTTTAAAAAATGCCGTGATAGTGGTAAGTTAGGGCATATACCAGAGTAAGTGCATGAGGTAAAACACAGTTAAATTTTATTTCAGCACAGATTTTATTCTCCAGTAACTCAACAGCGATAATACAGGATTATGGCGGAAAGAAAGAAAAAGAAGCAAATTCAAGATCTCTTCGCAAACTATTTGAAGTAAAAGCGCTGATGAGGCTGGGATAATGGTGCTTCGGGAATCCTCCCCTCACCTAAGAAACTCTGGTTTTTAGTCTCATAAACAGGCAAACTAGTCACAGAATATATATAATTTATGAACCTAACATACTAACTCCTTATACTTACATTGCTTTGATGCTTATCGAAAAACTACGCAGCGTTTGGGAAACTACCAGCCAAATAAAGAAAGAAAATTTCTTAAAAAAAAAAAAAAAAAAGGCTGATCTCGAATCAAAATTCCCTGAAAGCACTGGTTACGAATGGGCTTATACTCCTGAAAGGACTTCAAATGGAGATAACGTTTGTCCACCAAGTTCTCCAAATCCAAAACCCAGACAAATTTAAAGAATACTACTCAAGGCAGCAGCTGAAAGGTCTTCATTTGAAACTGCCAATGATATAAGCTCCTTTGATCCTTCCTATCTTCAGAAAAGCATCAGACCAGCGACGTCTTGGATTCAGCGTTGTTAACTGGTTGAACATAGCTACCTATCAAAAATACCAAACTGCTTCAGTTGTTTCAACACAATTTCTATAATAGTTCACAGTACTAGGCCTACGCAAACTTGTCCGTTTAATTAGTGCACCATATTTTATACTTTGTTCGAATATATATTATTACGAATTTTATTATAATATTATACTAATTTTCTTTATATAAAATCTGATACATATACAGAATGACCGAATAGCTGCTTTCAGGAAATAATAAAGCCACAACATTATATAAAGTATATCTAATTATCATTTTTTCCACGTTGTAAGTTTAATTTCGACAGGTTGGAAGGAAAACTAACATTAGAGGAAATGGTTGCCATAATATTTATGTTCGGAAGGGTTCAAGGGTCTCATGAATCTGTTTCAGAGAAATTTAATTGGTTTCACACGGAGAGGCACGTGAGTCTCTCAACCATCATGAGATTAGCTGACCCTTTCAACCGAAATGGAAGTATCCACGACCACCTTGCCATTCATTAGTAACATCTCAGTGACGAGAATGCTGTTGTTATTTGGTTTTTAGGAGCATTAGTAACTAAGACCATATTGCTCCGGGGATATGCGGTGGTCATTCCCTGAGCTTTCCGCATCCTCCGTATTTGGTGGTCACTGGCCTGAACCCCGGCCTAATCAAGAAGCGTGTGCTACGCACTGCTACTCCTGCCCACCTGGCTACAGAGGCGCCTCTCAGTGACGACGCTAAGAGGTGTTACTAATGAAGAAAAAGCAATAGTTCCGTGAACAAGTTGTAACGTCAAGAGAAATCAGTAAGGAAGCTGTCAACAACAATTTTGAGCTGATCGCAGTGGTGCCCATCGCAAACTAACATTTTTGTTGTTTAGTTTTTAGGAGCCTTAGCAACTAAGGCCATATTGCTCCGGGGATATGCAGTGGTCATTCCCTGACCTTTCCGCATCCTCTGTACTTGGTGGTCACGGGCTCGAACCCCGGTCTAATCAAGAAGCGTGTGCTACGTACTGCTGCTCCTGCCCACCTGCTACGGAGGCGCCGCAAACTAACAAGTAACGAATTCTATTCGTATAAGATGCGCCTCGTACAAGAGCTTCATGGTGATATATTTACAGCAGGAAGCAATTCTGTGAGTGGTTTCTGCAAGACAAACATCCTTCAATACTGTTTAGTCATGAGGTCTTGTTTTATCTTAATGATCATGTCTGCAGATGTAATATAACTTGAGATACTGGCCGATGAATAACCAACATGAACTGAAACGACGCACGAGCAAAGGTGCGGGCAGAGATATGGGGCAAGCTGCAACAAGCGAAACATATCTAGCTATGTCTCAGGAATTCTTCACATGGCTCTGTTCTTCCAGGAGAATACCAGACTTCACACTTAACGTTGGTTACTTTACGAACTTAACAATGAGTTTCCTAATAACTAGATTAAGACGGAGAATCACTGAGTAGCCACTACTACTACACGATCTGGCGCCACTCGATTTCTGATGGTGGTCACATGCTCAAAATTACGGAGAGCAAACCTGAACTTTACTGGTATGGGGGTTCATGCGAGCAGAAATTACTTGCAAGAAAAACCAATAAACCAACTAATATATAATATTTAGATTGCTTCGGGAACACTTATATTCGACTGGAAATTGCTAATAATAACTGCTTTAAGTGAATAAAATTTTAATCATTAAACTATGACTTTTTCCCCTCCTGTAGTGCCTTGATTACTGGAACGAGGATCGTTGGTTTGGACTACAGAGAGTACAAGCTGTGAATCCTGTTCTCATAAAGTTGTGCGAAACGATACCAGAAAAGTAAGTTTAACAGATATAGCAGTACTACAAGTATATAGCGTTGCGATACTTACAAAAATATAAAGTAGGGCGAGTTACAGACAAGCGAAGGATGCACACTACCTAACAAAAGTTCGCTGACATGATCACGTTTGGAAAAATACGAAAATTTTGATGAACAAATTAACAAGGTGTAGATCCATTTTGTCCCCAGTCACAACATCAATCGGTGGCAGAGCTATGTTGACCAGTTTCTTGTAGCAGCCGGTAATGAATTTATGCCCATGGGGTCGCTAATTCAGCTGTAAAAGTGTGGCGTATTGGCCGAGGCCTAAAGTTTGTTATTTGGTTTTTAGGAGCATTAGTAACTAAGGCCATATTGCTCCGGGGATATGCGGTGGTCATTTCCTGACCTTTCGGCATCCTCCGTCAGAGGCCTAATAAAGATTTCCGCATCCGCATCCTCCGTCCGAGGCCATATTGCTCCGGGGATATGCGGTGGTCATTTCCTGACCTTTCCGCATCCTCCGTCCGAGGCCTAATAAAGATTTCCACAGTTCATCACAAAGATGTTCTATCGGATTTAGGTCTGTAACTCAGGGCAAGAAGATGGACTTCGTTTCCCTCAAACGAATACTGTTCGCTGTGTAGCCTCAGAATAGTGATGGATGCCTTTTCTACGACTTTTACTTAAAATTTGTCTTTTATAGTATTGGTTATTGTGTTTTGCAGTTTGAGCTACAGGTCATCATGATAAACTATTACGGAAGTTTCATCCTTTCCTACGTCACTGGGCAGCGAGGCCTAACATGCGTTTCATCAACAGTGTGCCAACTTTTAGGGTTAGGAAACTTACTACTCACTTAAAATAAATCAAAAACGGTTCTCAAAAATGTATTTTTTTTTTAACTCTGTGCCAGTGAAAGTAAATTCAAGTGTGTGACTGAATTATGGTTTCCCCCTACAAATGCGACAAATTACAACTGCTACAATAAAAAAAAAGCGTTGGATCCAACCTGAAGTGTACATG
Source organism: Mastigoproctus giganteus (assembly GCF_048544385.1). NCBI lineage: Eukaryota > Metazoa > Arthropoda > Arachnida > Uropygi > Thelyphonidae > Mastigoproctus > Mastigoproctus giganteus. Next base: position 163,176,475 of record NC_143582.1, on the reverse strand, counting down.
CATATCAATGAACTCGAAAGAGCGGAATAGCAAAATACCAAAACAAAGGTGCTGTACTGTATAGTGCTTTCTTCTAATAACAACATCTTGAAAATCTAACGCTTCAAAGTCTATATGAAAACATTCACAGCTAAACCAATTAACTTAATAACTTAGTAAACCATTTGCTCTCACGATTACATATGTCATGATCCTTATAGACATGGACGGACGTCTGACGAAGTTGATTTAAAACTCTAGCGCACAAATTTGACTATAATACAGCCTCATACTCAAGGCAGAACTCACAAGAAGGGGCATGATAATATAAGTAAAACAGAATCTTAATATAACTAAAACTATAGCTATCGGCATGATCAAATTCGATGCTGTTTTGTTAAATTTGTAAGGGATTCAATTTTAAGCATAATGGCAGGCTACTTTCCTCCTCGTGCCACTCAAGATGGGAGAAAATTTCTCAACTGGTTTGCTGCCTCTATCGTTTTCGTACAGCAATGTATTATCTGGAGACTAACAAGCCATAACCTAAGAAGAACGAACGAACGATGGAAGGAATTCGTTCTCAAACAGCCTGATAGTTAAATTTGTTGTTAATTCCTTCTCAGGACAGGTAATTGACGTGAATGTTCAAACTGGCTTTTCAAATAACCATCTACCACTCACTTTTACATCAACTGCAGCCAAGGAACCAACAGAAGAAGCAAAATCCTTGTCAACCATCTACTATTGACATTAACTGATAAAATACTAATTGATAAATGCTGCGTAGATCATCTTTTCGAAACGCATCATTAAGTTAACCCTGACAGAGGTGGAGGCCGAATATCTTTAAAGCACTTTTGGGCTGAACTTTTGGAAGAGATTCAATGTTGCAGTTTAGATGATTTCCTGAAATGCATACAATAAGGCATCTAAAATGAATATGCTACATGTTTCAATAAAGAACATATAAAAAATATTTTAGGACCAACAGCCGTTTGTTTGGGAATCTTGTTGATAACTACGATGGATGACTGTGTGATCTTAACTTGAACGTTTTGGTCGTCTGTAGATAATTGTACTCTCAGCATTGGGCACAAAGTATCACATCACATGCTCATTTATGTGGTGCAAAATGTTTGCTATAAACCTTAACTGTTTCACGCTACCACCCTTTTAGCTTGTCCTTCGTGGCACGATACTAATTTCCTGTCTGTAGCTTCGAGAATATTCCACCAATCTTCCTTGATGAAGTATCATTCAATCAGTTCTATTAAGATATTCAATAGTTGGGTAAAACGTTCCCACATGAATCCTGTCGAGCTTCTCATTCAAGTCGTTTTCTTCAGAATTTGCGGTTCCACAACGCTGCGAAGGGGCACGTGATCATAATGAAAAAGAGTGTGCCACTGTTCTTTAGAATACAGGGAAAAATTTTCCGTAACAGCAGATAAATGTCAACATAATAATGCAATAGGGTCATCTGACCTACTTATCCATAGTTACCATACTTTTTTGTGCTCATGTTCGCGTCTAATGTTTCAGACCCATTTCTGATGTGGTTCATTACTGGTCACCGACCGCGGTGACAATCCTTTGCAAGATTTATTCTGTCTGTTCTATTATTGCTTTCGGGCATCCATCTTCCTCACATCTTGTGGCCGATATCAGCCATTGAACCTTCTCCTTTCTGCAGACGTGCGACATACGAATAATCCTAATAAATGGCAAATAACTATTATTCCCCTCCCTCGAGCTGTAATAGCTCGTTATAATATATCCTACTGTCCACTAACGTTTTTCCTTCTACTGCATATTTATATCTCGGCTGACATGTAGTCTGCGCGGCTTATTTTATTTATTTATTTATATAAACTACAAAGCTACATAGTAAAATTAATTTCAAGAGGTGAAAAAAATAAATAAATGATTAATCTTACATGAAAAAGAGGGATCAGTCTAACTGACAGATACATACAGAGAAGCGTATAATTTGCACAGTTGATTTGCTTTTCTTGCATTAGAAAAACATTATTAATATAAATTTGAGAAGCTAATAAATTTTCAAATTTTGGATAACAGATGTATATAAAGATTTAAGTTGTTTTTTTTTAAGTGTTCAGGAGCATAAAATATCTCCAAATTTGCCTTATTGATTAACCTTGCCGTCCTGTTATGACAGTTGTACGAGCAATACCGCAATTTGCCTTGCATAGGATGGTTTTAATAGTGGATAATTTCTTAATACTCTGGTCGGCGCATTGAAGTTTATTTTTGAGACTAAGTTGAGCTATTAACAGTCCCGTTTAACAGCTTATTAAACAATAGTATATCGACTTTATCTTTTATTTGCACCAAATTTTTAGGAGTCATCATCGACGACAGCTTTTCCTTTACTGCACATATTCAACATCTATCCGTCAAAGAAGAGTTTTGCCGCAATGCTACTCCGAATTACCAGACAAGACTGGGAATTGAACGCCAAAACACTACATCTATTTTATAATGCTGCCATAATCCCAATTATTACAACCTATGCTGCCAGTCTCTGGTTTAGACATACTGAACTCAAAACTGTACAAACTAAGTTATCCACTATTCAACGTTGTTTTCTCCTTGGCCTACTTCACGTTTGCCGAACAGTATCAACTCCAGCGCTACAGACTCTTGCGGGCACTATACCACTTGACCTGCATGTTGTGTTTAGAGGTCTTTGTTTTTACATCTGCAGAGTCATTTCTACGGAATTTCAGGGAATCATTGTTAACCCTCAGGCTGATCCCAAAACTGAACGAACCCGACGCTGGAATTTGTTAGCCAACACCTGGCAGAATAAATGAATTTCCACCGAAAAAGGAGACATTACAAAAAAATTAGTTCCTGACGTAACTACGCTACCTCGCTCATCCACCAGAAAATGGTTTTCGCCCTCACTGTTTGGATATGGTTCTCTTAACGCAAAACTTCAATTCAGACTTTCTAATACGGTCTCCTGTCGATGTGGGCTACCCCGGAAGACTCTCCTAGCGTACTTTTTGAATGCTCCATTTATGAGGACCTAGGATTGGCTCTTAAGGCAACAGTTCCAAACTTGTCTCCTGGATGTGAGGAGATACTCATATCCATCAATAATTTCCAGGCCCTTTAAACCTTCTGCAATGCTGCTTTTAATGGCAGGAATACTTTCAACCTCAATGTTAATTCAAGAAATCAAACTGAAAACACATCATAAATCATAATACAGCCTTTTGCCTCGTCTGTCATCCTGGTGACGGCATATACAAAATTGTTGTGGTTTTCCAGAACAAGCAAAGATTTTAACAGATGCTGCATTTTTTTGGCTCGTCCTTTATCAAGACTCTCTACAACTAAATCCTTCCTCTGCTCAGTGATATCGTCATCAACCAGTGACTTATTATTATTATTATTAATTCTGATACCTTTCCAGATTAACAGAACAGATTTATATCTAGAACTTGTTCCTGCCTTGCAGATCTTATTTCTGGATGACATTAATACTGCTGTTTGACTTTACACCTTTTCTCTTTGTGGACTACTTTGGGCAGCACTGGATAAAGACGTGGACAAAGACATGGATAAAGACATTTATTTTTATTACTTTTTTTCTTTTTACTGTATGCTGTTTCTTCTTCATTTCTTGGTCTTCTGCTGTCCTGTCTCCTGGGAATATATGTATGTATGTGTGTGTGTTGCCAGCACGGGGTTCCTTTGAATGGTTCCAAACTCGCTTTGGACATTCAGTGCGTGACTGTTGAGGTTGCCAAAGTACATGCGTAGTTGTGGCCTATCTCCCCGTGGCGTAGACGGACACTGGGCAGGCTTTCCAGGTGGCCTGCCTGGTGACAAAATGACCAGAAACAACTAAACAATATAACAACACACACACTGCGCAAACATAGTACTACACACATTTCTGGCCTTGTACAGAGCTCTGTAATCATCACAGCGTACAAAGGCGGAGTTGAAGTTTCGTTCAGGTGCCATCCTATATAAGATACCATAGATGTCTTCTTTCCTTCGGCGTTTCAAGCACAAAGAATTCACGCTACTTGTAATATGATTTCTCATTATAATCTATTCTTAAAACAATGTATTGCGCTCTTTTTCTTTTTTTCTTTTTGATATTTTCTATTTTTAATTTTTTCATAAGCTGCATGAAAAGACCAAACCTGCGAAGCATATTCTAGGTCTGGCCTAACAAATTTTTATAAAGAAACATAAATAAGACTAACTGATTAAAATCTCTGCTAACGCCTTTAATTTGTTTACTTGATGCCTTCGCAATGTTCAAGATATGAAGATAAAAGGAAAAACGTCACTATACCTTTCTTATGTGAAATTATTCCTCCCAGAACAGTTTCGTATAACTAACTAGAAACTATTATAGACTGGTATTTGAACAATGAAATTTTATTTTTTTATGTTCAGCATGTTCATGCATGCTGAAACATTAGAAAAAGAAATAGTGTAATTCTTTTATAAGTTTCACAATTTCTACCATAAATACTCGTATATAAAACAGTTGACAACAGTCTCAGCTGGGTGGTTGGCAATAAAAACCACCTCACGCTGAGAGAGTTGACAGTAAAAATGCATGCAATTTGTATGAGTATGCATAAATTTCGAAATACTTCATGCGAGGGTATAATCTGTGAATTCTCTAATTTTCAATGAGAAATTAATTATTTGCAAATTCTCCCCTTTTGTAACTTTTTTCTCTCTGTAGAATGCCTAATGTAAATATTTTCCATAATTTCACAAATTATTTAATCGGTAAACAAGCATAATAGACAAACTCGACAGAAATTCCTGTTTAATTTGCCTATACTGTATTAGCTAATAACAGTTTTATCCATTACAGTAATTTGGCTGGTCCAGGGATAGGATAATAAACGCATATGCTATTTTCCTTAGAAATTTTGGAGACCAATTCTTGTTCCCCCTCTTCCACCCAATTTCTGTTACCCTGAGCGAAAAGTTGATAGAAGCTTTGTTTAAAAAAAAAAGAGAAAAAAAAAAAAAAACTGCATAAAACGAACAGAAAAGTGAAAGCTACATTTCCTTGTATACAGATAGATTTGTCCATAAACTGTTTAGCATCTTATTTAAAAGCAAATAAATAACGTTGTTAAATTTTTCCCCCCCAGTTTCGGAGTCACTTCTGAGATGGTCGAACCTTTCCTGGAATCCCTTACACTACAGGAAGCTAAAAATGCAAAGAGATTATTCATTGTAGATCTTCAGATACTGCAAGATGTTACGTGCAGAGATTCAAGAACAGTAAGAGAGCTTGATTTTGGATAGCATTTTTAATTGTTTTACTAGTTTTGTTGTTATACACTGTATATATATATTCTTTCTTTTCTTTTTTGTAGGTGATGATTTGTCGGCATAGGGATTTTCAGATTTTATTGCACGATTTTCTCTTACCTCTGATTCTATGCGCTCATACCTGAGTATACTGATAAAGTGAATACATTTTATTTATATTCAGGGACATGGGCTTCTACTTTTGGTTTTCGGTAGAGACGGAATGAAACTTTCTGCGAAAAATTAAAAGTCGATCACAGGAAAACAATTGATCATAGAGTAATGCAGTTTTTACATTAGACACTAAACTAATGTATAAACTGCATTAAAAACTACAACAATAAAATCTTCGTTTAAAATACCAAATAACACCGGAAGTGGGGGAATACAGAACCAAAAGGTGTCCGTTGTTAAATTTTCATTAATCATCATGTTATCTTCGTTCGACTAAGTCTGCTGATTAAATCACAGAATTGAGCATGTAATGGGATTCTTGCAATGCAAGAATTCTATGCCATTCCCAATTCTGTGACAGTTGCCTTACAGAAGTTTCGTTCGGAAAAGCAACACGAGAGGCAGAACCGGACACTATTGTGTTTCTTAAAGACAACTTGTCTTTAACCCTTATATGTACATTTTTGGAGTTAGTTTCGATTTGTAAGATCTAGTGGTAGGTTATGGTGTTTTAAAGTTCCGTTTTGGTTTTGTGATAACTCGTGAAATGGGGCGAAAACGCAGTGCATGCGTTAATTCGCCAAACAGTTTTTGCTTTCTACAATGAAGTGGCAACATCGATCAATCACAGACAAAGTGAAACAAGCTTATTTTTATTTTGGTTGTCAAGTGGGTGATCAGGATAAAAGATGGGCACCGCATATGTGCTGTATAACGTGCTATGTGAATGTGACTGAATGGATGAATGGGAACAATTCTAAAATCCTTTTTTGCTGTTCCGATGATCAAGCGAGAACCAACAAGGCACCTCGAAGATTGTCATTTCTGTCTCACAAATACTAAGGGGTTTTCAGGGAAAAATGGAGTTAAAATAAAACATCCCGACCTTCTGTGCGCAATAAGACCAGTGCCGTACACACCGGAACTCCCTATACCTCCACCTAGTTGGGAAAAAATCACCGTTCCGGAAGGGAAAGTCATCTGCCCCCTCAACGTCTGCCGATCCTAGTTACAATCCTGAAAATGACAAACCCTACACTTAATTGAGCAAAGTGAACGTAACGATTTGGTTAGGGATTTAAATCTTTCGAAGCAACAGACTGAGCTATTAAGATCTAGGTTGCAACAGTGGAATTTGCTAGCAAAAACCACGAGGATTTCTGTGTTTAGAAACAGAAATGAGAAGTTTGTGGGTTGTTATCAAATAGAAGGTTCTCTTTGTGTCTGCAAAGATGTAAACGGATTGATGGATGAACTAGGGTTTGAACACAATCCTGAAGAATGGAGATTATTCACTGATTTTTCTAAACTATGTTTAAAAGCAGTTTTGCTGCACAATGGTAATATCAAACCGTCGGTCCCATTAGCTCGTTCAGTGGCTATGAAAGAAACCTATGACAGCATGTCATTGCTATCAAATGCATTAAAATATAACAAATATTGTTGGAAAATCTGTGGTGATTTAAACGTAATCGCTTTATTGCTTGGACTACAGGGTGGTTTTACTAAGTATTGTTGTTTCCTGTGTTTATGGGATAGTCGAGCAGTACAACATTATTATATTGTGAAGGAATGGCCCATCAGAGAAGAATACGTTCCCGGGAAACTCAATATCAAATGCACGCCTTTAATGAAACCTGAAATAGTGCTTCTCCCGTCTTTGCACATTAAGTCAGGTCTCATGAATTAGTAAAACATTTTTCCAAAAATCAGTGATGCAAAGTTGAAGGAGGGTATATTCGTAGGCCCATAAATTAGACGGCTTTTAAAGGATGAAATCTTTGAAATTAAAAATAACGCCACTGAATTAGCTGCGTGGAAATTGTTCAGAACTGTTGTTAACAGGTTTTAGGGAATAAAAAAGTAGAGGACTATAAAGAGTTGATAGAAGAATTGTTGCATAACTATCAAAAGTTAGGATGCCGAATGTCGCTGAAGATACACTTCCTACATTCGCACTTGGACTTTTTTACGGACAACTTGGGATCTGTCAGTGACGAGCAGGGGAACGGTTCCACCAAGATATCCGCACTATGGAGCAGAGGTATCAAGGACAATGGGATCCAGCAATGATCGGCGACTATTGCTGGTTTCTGGTAAGGGCGGACCATTCTGCTTATAAGAGGAAAAAATAACTCTAAGTAGTACGATTTCCTATTTTTGCTCCACTTTTGTGGGTTAATTGCTTACTTAAATCCAAATAGGTGTTTATAAAGTTTAAGTGTGTTATTTTTTGTCCATTTGGAATGTTTACTGGTCGTAATTTCTATTTCAAGCAATTAATTTACAAGAAAAGTAGTGAAGTGCATTTAGATAAGTAAAAATTTACAATTTTTGGGAAAAAAACGCACGAAGCCATAACATGAAAACCTGACGTGCTACAAACTTTCTACTGTAATTTTAGTTTACAGCACATGCGATTTATTCAAAATCAGCTGATCTTGTTCATGCTAACGAAAAAAATAAAGTTTAAAATTGTTGGCTAGTGTTATTATTAATGACGTTGATAAAATAGATGCTTTAATTTTGTAACACAATATATTTACTTCTTAACATGTGAGAAATTTACATCGAGGCGCTTTTTGATGATGCCAAACAGTATGTAAATGTTGAAATGCCTATGGAGGAAGACCTTGAAATTCTACAGTCTGAAGTAAAATATGCTCTGGGAGTGGCAAAGTCTGGCAAGGCAGTTGGCCCAGATCAAATCCCAATTGAAATAATGAAACTTCTAGATGAAGAAAATCTGAAAGATCTAACCAAAATGTTCAATAAAATGCATGTATATCTAAATGGAACACTACCTAACGATTGGTTGAGGCCTCGTTCATCGATCTTCCAAAGATGAACAACATCACCTCATGCAACGATTTTCGCCTTATTAGTCTGATGAGCCACATGTTGAAGCTGCTGCTACAAATAATCCTAAACAGGATTTACAAAAAATATGAATCAGTAATCTCTGACATCCAATTTGAATTCGGAAGCGGACTAAGTACAAGAGAAGCTGCTCTCCTAGGTATAAACGTGTTGTTACAGAAGACATTATTCATCTGCTTCATAGACTTTGAAAAGGCTTTTGATCGTAAAGCTTATAGAAGCACTTAAAAAGCTAGATCTTGATGGATCAAAGACATCAGACTCATCAAAGAAATCTATTGGAATCAAACAGCCACTGTAAGTGTCGAAGATAGTGAAACTGACGAGATCAATATAAAAAGGGGGTTAAGGCAAGGTTGTATTCTCTCGCCCGTGCTATTTAACATATATTCTGAAGTTATTTTCCAAAGTGCACTGTGGGAAAGGAAAGAAGGAATTAAAATAAATTGTCAGCTGATAAATAACATACGATACGCTGATGATACTGCTATATTCGCAGAAAATATAGATGACCTTCAATTTCTTTTGGGCTGTATTAACAACAAATGTAATGATATGGATTTAAGAATCAATGTCAACAAGACCAAATAAATGACTGTGAATAAATCTCCAGTAAGCCAAGTCCAGCTATTAATGAATGGAGCTCCAATAGATAACAGTGACTCATTTTAAATACCTTGGTAGTTGGCTAAATGCTGATCTAATCCGAAAGCAGAAATAAAAGCAAGAATAGAGGTTGCGAGAAATGCCTTTACAAAATACAGAACAATGCTGTGTCACAAAGCTCTAGATCCCTCAATCAGACTGAAATTCATTAGATGCTATGTGTGGTCCATACTATTATATGGAGTTGAAACTTGGACGCTGAAAACATCAAATATAAACGAAACAGAGGCCTTCGAAATGTGGATCTACAGAAGCATGCTGAAAATAGCTTGCATAGAAAGAATCACCAATATTGAAGTCTTGAAAAGAGCAGGAAGAAAACGTGAATTGTTGAGCTTAGTGAAGAGAAGAAAAACTGCCTACCTGGGAAACATCCTTAGAAATGTGAAATATAAATTGCTTCAAGTAATAATAGTGGGAAAGAGAGGAATGGGGAGGAGGAAATTTTCTTGGCTGATAAACATCTGCAACTGGACTGGCAGATCAGCTGAGGATCTTTTTCATCTCGCCCAAGACAGAAAGAAGTACAGCGTGGTGATCGCCAACCTCCGACAGGAGACGGCATCAAAAGAAGAAGCAACAAAACATCATTTATTTATCTTGTATTTATCTTATTATCATTAATAATTATGAAAATGTAACACCTTATTATTCATGCAATATATTCCTAATCCTACTACTGTTTTATAATTTGTAACCCCCACATACTACTGTTCCGTCAGTAACTTAAAATGAATTTAATAAAATAAATAGCAGTGTCTCTCTATATGAGAAAGTGCAGCGAGACAGGCTAACAGTGATATTTTGCTTCACAATAAGATTCTTGATACTTTTATGGTAAATTCAGCTTGCTTTTACAGCGCTACACATAAATACGTGATATATTTGGACCGCACAAATCTTAAAGCTACATAAAAAAAAAAATAAATAATAACTTCTGTAGCTTGAAGCTCAATTAGCTCCAAATTTATGCGCAGCCCCAACTCTCAGAAGGAAACAATTTTATTAACTAGCATAGGTATTTCCAAATTGAAGCTGGTCGTCCAGAGGTACGCTTAAAGTCCCGACATAAAATTCTTATTAGGAAACGTGTAATTTATTTAGAAGTACGCGCTTCTCGAAGCGCCTGTTCATTAGTTGCGTGCCAGTATTACGTGCAAATACTTCGCGGAACATTTGGCACAAATATCATGGAAACTGCGTCGAGACTATTTCGACATTCCCATGTTCAATGCAGCAATCCCACGAAGTCGACAAATTTCTTTTTCGTCAGGTTTATTGGCTGAAACATTCTATGAGATAAAACATCTCTATTGAAGTAAACTACATAAATAAGAGCTTACATATGCTATTAATATTTTAGAAAAAACAAGGAGTTACCTTTTATTCAGTAAGTAGGACTGAATAAAATGTAACTCCTTTATGACTCGCATAAGGAGACAGAACTTGCATAAGGAGACAGAATCTCCTTATGCGGATAAATTACGAAATGATACGTTGATTAAAAACTCATGTGTTCCCCACTATTGACACACGGACAGTCCAACATCCCAGGATCACAGCAGTGAACCCCAACCCGATCCCAGAAATGGGGGGTTGCCCCCATGCAGCCTCTAGTGAAGGAAGACGTTTTGTCATAAACGCGAATTTAGAATAAGAATAAAATTAAAATTACTATTAAAATGAGATAAAAATACGAGAATACTATTAAAATGTGATAAAAGAACGATAAAACAATGAAATTAAAAAATTCCACCCTGTAATACGAATAAAATACTATTAAAATGCGATAAAAGTACGATAAAATAATGAAATTAAAGAATTCCTCCCTTAGGCGGACTAAAACTTTTCGACAAGTATCATGTTCACAGAGTGGAACGAAACTAACGTTAGTTTCATTTCCCTAAGGTTAGGTTCATTCCATTCTGTGAACATGACACTTGTCGAAAAGTTTTATTCTGCTTAAGGGAGGAATTCTTTAATTTCATTATTTTATCGTACTTTTATCGTATTTTAATAGTGTTTTATTCGTATTACAGGGAGGAATTTTTTAATTTCATTGTTTTATCGTTCTTTTGTCTCATTTTAATAGTAATTTTATTCTTATTCTAAATTCGCGTTTATGACAAAACGTCTTCCTTCACAAGGGGCTGCATGGGGGGGTTGATATTTCTGGGATCGGGTTGGGGTTCACTGCTGTGATTCTGGGGTGTTGGACTGTCCGTGTGTCAAGTGAGGAACACAAGTTTTTAAATTATGTAAATTTGTTTCAACGTATCATTTCGTAATATATACGCATAAGGAGATTTGGTAAAGAAGAAATCCTACTGAATGAATAAAAGGTAACTCCTTGTTCTTTCTAAAGAAGGCTGTTGGATATACAGCCTTCTTTATAAGAAGGTTGTATATCCAACTTATATCAAAGGATTTCTTTGAATTCAAGATTTGAACAGGCAAACAAAACAAAAGTGTGCAAAAATTTCGTTTTCTATCAGTAAGTAGGTGTGCATTAAGCGCTAGAAGAACTAAGGCTATGATGAGTCAGTATATTGTATGTAAAAAATGTATGTAAACCCCCAGGCAACCTGGCGAAAAAGAAAAAAACCATGCAATCCTCGCATCTGAGACCGATTGACTCAGCCATGTTGTGAAAAATACCTATAAAAATTCCTCCTCATTGATGGTATTCAAACTGAGGCCTTTTCCACTCGGTGTGGGAGAACTAATTATAACCGCTGCACTATGCGTGGGGGCTTTCTATTGGTCTATTCTGTGAAACAACATGTATGTTATTAATTTTAAATTTTTATAGATACAATTAATATTATTCGCAGATTCTAATAATTTGACGTACCAGGATATAGAAACTACACTATATGCCGGTCCGTCAAATACTAACCACGATACATCTAATCGTGTGTGTTTTTGTTTTATTAGCTTTGTGCCCCTCTCGCATTATTTTTTCTGAATAAAAAGAAAGAGTTGGTTCCTATAGCAATCCAGTTATTCCAGGAAAAGGATCCAAATAATCCAGTAAGTTGTCTTTCCATTGTAAAGAGATTACAAACAAATATAAATAGAATAAAAACAGCACTTATAAAATTAAAACAAATAAAGCAACTCCTCATAGCAAAACTATCCTGATCATAAAAACTAGAAACCGTAAAATGGGGGTTATTTTGTCACAACATTTCAATTTTTTTTATTGAAATTTTAAAAGATAAAAGATTGCAAAATGTTAAAAAAATATTCAGTGTGTTTTTTTTTTTTTTTTTTTAAGCTTCATAAGTCTTTTAGCCGATCCGAATTTTTTCACGGATCCTCCAGAGTTAACGGCGTTATTTTATTTTATTCTTTTCCTTATCACACTTCTTTCTGTACAAGGTAAAAAAAAATTCACACAGCTATCAAGTAATTGCAGTATGGCTTGCGGTTCCGTTTTAAAGTGACATCTTAGCATTATAAATAATACTCGTTTAGCGCTCAAAATATTAAGAAATAAGTTATTAATTTAGGAAAATAAACTTAATTTTTTTTTACTGAAATCTTTTAATAAACCATAACATAAAAGCAGCAATGGTGGCTCTCATTTATTTATTTTTTCCATAAAAGTCAGACTGTGTTTACGTTTTTTTTTTTTTTGGCGTACAGCATACATCTGTGAAAATACCTTTATACAGACTGTGGATTTTAGTGTTTTGCACCAACCTTGCGTAGAAATAAAAACACAAAGGAAACTGGACTTTTAATAACTGTGTTTATAATAAATTATAATAACCTGTATTTACAATAAATTTAACTTTACGATAAACTATACATATAAAATATTAAAATCTGCTACATTATGAACAATAAAATGCATTAAAATATACTAAGTTAAAAGCGATAAAAAACCCTAGCTTTCAAAGGCTCCAGCCTTCTTCTTCAGCCGCTGAAGAAGAAGGCTGGAGCCTTTGAAAGCTAGGGTTTTTTATCGCTTTTAACTTAGTATATTTTAATGCATTTTATTGTTCATAATGTAGCAGATTTTAATATTTTATATGTATAGTTTATCGTAAAGTTAAATTTATTGTAAATACAGGTTATTATAATTTATTATAAACACAGTTATTAAAAGTCCAGTTTCCTTTGTGTTTTTATTTCTACGCAAGGTTGGTGCAAAACACTAAAATCCACAGTATGAATATACCCAACCTCAGAGGCCTGTTTGAAGTACCTTTATACAGATCCAAAATACGATAAAAAATAATACTCGCATGTATCGGTAAAAACAAGCTTAAACTTTAAAAGCCCTAGAATAGCCTGTGGCTGGGACCACATTCACCATCCCTCTGGGCATAATGAAAAGATGCTGTCAGATAAAATCAATTCCCTAATATCAGTCACATGATCAGTAGAATGAACATCCTCCAGGCCCAACTTGAAGGGAACCATTATATGGTAATGTCGAAGCCTCATCTGAAATTTTGCCCATTAATAGAATATGCCAAGCAATACTTCTGTTCAAAATTTTAGAACAAACAAGTATCTGAGAAAAAAATAATAATATCCAAATTTCTGTTGGTGACACGATGTGGAAAGCGCAGGGACAAAGAGAAGCAGATAACTGCAAGAGGTCATACTCTTCCTTTCACAGTTGACTCGTGTCCATGTCTTCGTAATCAAAATATGAATTCCTCATTCTCCACGTGCTGACTACTGTAAATGTTCTGCGACTTATCTTGCGGTCTTCGGTTATTCGCGATGCAAATATACAAGACCGCAAGATAAAAGCCATATTCCATAGATTCAGACGACTATCATATGTGTGACTTGATTGGGCCACTTTTTGGCACTCATAGCGGCAGTGTTGATAGCTATGTGGAAACCACTGGCACGCTTGGCACTCTGGAAAACGAATACGAAGGCACTGCAGCCATCTGAAGCTGATTTACGTCTGCAGTGGCCTTTGCTTAGACTGGCATCCATTTTGTAAATTGTCGCTTTACTTTATGTTTTGAGCATTCTAAATTGTCAATCTTAATCCTGTAAAATGGTCTCTCTTCCTTTTATTGTCCAGCTTGTATCTCTGTTATCGTATCTTCTACTACCCCGTATTCATCTCTTTGTATTCCCGTCCCTTCTAGTCATAAGAGAAAATAGTAAAATAAAATAAACTTAATTAAGAATATCAAGAGCTTCCTGAACTTACTGCTCCCTTTATCCTGAAAGAATTCTTGCACCAGGATGAAACAATCTGTATTCACTAAGACCTGACGTTCTTCTATTTTATATGTAAAGTATAGTATTTGGGAAACTGTAAGAGGGATGGTGATAATCCTCTTAGGATTACCATCACCCTTACTATAAACTCATGAAAGCAACAGAAGTGCATGAAAATATTCTGTGGGCTCCTGCGAGCAAGTAATAAAAGTGACCCGGAAATTTCACAATAAACACGTCTGTCTAAAATATTTTCTACAATCGTCAAAAAGAATATAGGTCCTTATACATCACATGTGCATATCACTTGAAGTAAAATAAAACAGCGAATATCAAATCTAACCAAATTCCAAAAATTAACGGAAATCTGTAGGAAATTTGAATTAATAACTCCTATAGGTTCACTAAATATCTAATCGATATGAATAAGACAGATGAGATAGAGTTTTATGAATAAAAAATAATTACTTCAATATTCTAAAGATCGATTTCATTAATAAAAAATTATTTTCCTTCTCGCAGGTGTTTCTACCCAATGATCCACCATATACTTGGATGATGGCCAAAATTTACTACAATAATGCTGACGCTATATACCATCAGTCCTGCACCCATTTAGGTAAATTACTAATGCTTGAATTTTTTATATTCATAATAATTTTTTTTACAAGTGTAGCAAATGTCAGAAAAACATTCAGATACTTTTTATGGGGTCCGAAATCGACTGCAAGAAATAATGCCCTTGTATGTACACGATATTTCAAAAGTGTGTGCAGCAGATTCTGGGAGGTCAAAGTAAGAAAAAAAAAGTCAAACACGTACCTGATTTTAAATAGTTACAAACGTATGGCTGTTTTAATTTAAAAAAAAAAAAAAATAGCTGGGGTATTTTGAATGGCGTAAAAGAATAAAACTAACAAAGAATAATCAGACACGTATACCTAGCATGAATAAGCATTTTACTGTTTTATTAATTATTGTTATTCAAAACTTCACAGCCATTTTTTAAAAATTCAAACAGCCATAGCTCCGTAACCGTTGGATTGAGACACATGGAATTATTGGTGTTTTCCGCTTATTTTGGATCCTATAACCCGTTCCAGAGCACAACAAATCGCGGGTACCAGGTCGCCTAAACTATTCAAAACAGTGTCTATTATTTTTTTGCAATATTATTTTGAAATTCATGCCTTTCAGTTCCAATTACGATTAACTGCTGGTGTATAGAGACACTAAGCTATCATCCTCCCTCGCTGGTTTTAAGAGTGATCATGTATGACTAAAAATAATAGCTCTCCAACCAAAGAGATTCGGGTTTCGTTGCGATAATATGAAAACAAACTGTTATCTGACGAGATGTTCTGCTTTTGTTATACAGCGCATTTGGTAATGTGAATTTGTGAGTTTTCCTGTTACATAATTTCTAAATATGGTTGTCAGCACCAGAATACTGGACGTTGACATGGCCGACAAGGATCTGTGGTCTTCCCCTCACGATCTCAAAATCAACACTACTTGCGATTTGGTAAAAATCAACACTACTTACAAATGATTTGGTAAAATAAAATGAATAAATAAATAATCAAAATTTGCAAAGCTGTAAAGAAGAAGCTGTACAGTATTATTTTCTAAACCAAAACCGAGTACTGTTGATAGCTTACCCATTATTACGTGTTCGTAAACTCTTACAGACACGTTAAGTTTTTTGCAGTTGAGGTCATGCACGTAACAGTCCACGAACCCAACTTAATTGTGCTTTTGAAGGAATCGATCGAAAGTATTGTAAGACGCTAAAAATGAAGGCATTTATCGTGTTGTAACAATGTTTGTAAGTTTAATTTCTGCTTCATGAACATGTAAGCGATCGACAGCACCCGTTTGCAGTATTGTACAAGAATGCAGGGATCACAAACAAATGAAAATCAAAATAGTTGGCGTACTAAATGTCTCTTTCATCAGAGACATTTTCTGCGACTTTGTAAAATTTTTGCCATCACATTTAATACTTCCCGAAACCAAGTGAAGTTCATTACCCAATGTTGATTCGTATTAGGTCGACTGGTATTCGTGCTTTGAGTACGTCCCGTGTGGAAATACTATTATAAATGAAATGTATAGTTACGGACATTCAAGAATGTTGATAAAGAATATGGTGCATGACCATGTTGCCGCGATGAGCAATATAGTTTCTAATACTGATGCTGGAGTCCAAAGACAAACTGCGCAAGTTATAGATAAACTATCTGATGTGATATTGCAACTGAGAGGAATGCAAATTAATTAATAGTTTCTAAGCAACTGTTTGAATGCTGCCCTCAGCTGCACTACTTTTTTCAGGAACTCATTAACTAGTATATTTAAAGTTAATTGTTTTAAACGGTTATTAGAAGAGAAGAAAAATATAAGTCTAAAATTACTAAGATTAAACTGTAAAGAAAATAATTTATCTAACGATCCTCTATGACCAGCACTTACACTTAATAAAAGAGACTCCAAATAAGGTGGTGGGGGTTGATTAGACTGTATTTACCAACTTAGAATTATTTCAGTTATTTTTAAGACAGTGTGCAAAAAGAAGATTGTGAAAAATCACACTTACTGAATACTGCAGGGCAGAGACAAAATACTTTTACGCTTATGCTGCTTTTGGGCGGAAATAGGAGAATATTAGAGATAAACAATGATTTTTTGGGCGGAAATAGGAGAATATAAACAAAGATTACAACGGAGAAGAATTGCGTCGAGGGTAGAGTAACGCCCTTTCAAAATCTCTGACTTGGAGATTTCGATGATGCATGCCAAAATATTTATTTAGTTTTTGGCACGCATCCTCCCATCATATCATCATTTGTGTGGGAAAGGTGATCCCGATTTACGACCTACCGTTACTGCTCAACAATTCGATAGATTAATATTAATTCTTTATTTTTTTTAAATTTTCTTCTTATGATCATTATTTTATTTTTATTTTTTTTGTCTGGTGCAGAATACGTCATAGGCCATTGTGGCCATTTCTAATACTATAATTCCAAATAATGTGTGCTAATTTTTATAAAATCTCATATGGACAGAGAGAGATGGGTTTGTATAAATATTTTATATTAATTCTCTTTTTTTTTTTTTTCCTCAATACTCATTACCTCTAAAAGCTCTCATTTATTTTATTCAAAATTTACAGTTAAAAAAATATATATGTTTCGGGTATGCGAATGGTTTGTGTGTGGTTAATTTCAAATCACCTGTAGAAGTCCAAGTTCGGACTAAAAGTGTTCCTGTCGCCGTTTGCGACGATGCAACACTCTTTCCTCACATGGAAATGCAAGATATAACACCATCAATCATGTGCACATATTTCTGTAAGAAAATGTTTTGGTTTTAGAAGGTTTGAAATGTATACCTTGCAAAATTCTCAAATATTGCATCTATAATATTTCCATCTAAACGTCCACTTAGTGTTGTGAATTTAAGGAAATGTTTAACAAATTATTACAAGGAATAAGCGGGTTTTTTTTTTTTTTTGCTGGTGCTGTATAAGCCTTGCTTCCTCGCATCATACTGTCAATACTAAAAAGATTTTAATGGCAGGTTCAATTAAGGTTTTTTTTTTCGTTAAAAAAACATAAAAATTGGAGGAAAAAATCCGGTTAAGTTTTAAAATATTATCCTTTGATACTTTTGCGTGTTACTGAAACCACGACTCAGAAGTTGTTGAATAATAATTTAGATGGCTTAGACCATGGAAGGTGATGCATACTGAGAAAAATATTCTGCAGAGCATTATGCAAACAGTATCAGTTTAACATTATAAAAATTAGCGTTAATCTTTTGGCCGATTGTTCGTTTTAAAGTTCTTTTAACCAAATTTGGAGTTAGGAAAACCTAGCTCACCATCTTTTAAGTCTTTTCTTAAGGCATTCCTCGCAGTTCATTTAGGAAAGGCAGAAAATACACGAATGGACATGTTCCACATGTGTCAGCCAGTGTTCACTTCAAGGTAATTTTGTCATTATTTCAGCTTTTGGCATCTCGATTCCATCTTCTTGCACACTTTCATAAATCAGGTGCCGTTTCAAACATTGTGTGCAAATGCTGCTGCTGTGCCATACTTTTTTAGTAATACAATCATTTCTTATTAATAATTTTATACTGTAGACAAGCTTCATTTCATTAATCCTTAATTTTTCTATATTGAAGGTTTCACTCACCTTTTAATGGAAGGAGTAGTGACATGCGTCCACAGGAATCTTTCGCCATCTCATCCGTTGTTTAAACTGATGGCTCCACACTTTCTCTTTCTACTGGCTATTAATTCGTAAGTAACTGTTGTAACATATTTTTTGGTATAAAAAGCTGCATGAGTACCTAAAAATAAAAAATAGAAGATAATTTATGGTATTTGAGTTTTATACAACTATTTGATTCTGAGATTCTTCTTCTCCATTCTAGCATTAACTTTTGAACTTTACGCTGTGTTTAATGTATAGTACAATGAAGATTAAATCACACAAAATGAACGAAGTCACAACAGACATCGCTATGATATTGAAGTTGCTTTAAATATTCTACAAATTAACTTCCCAACAGTTAAGATAAACGAAACTGGACAAAATATTCCATTTCTGCTTAAAATCACAAGTTTTTAAGAACCAAATATCTTGTCTATAAAGGACTGCAATTGTGCGGAACAAAGTTTCCCAAAGTATGGTTCCTTAAAAAAAAAAAAAAAAAAAAAAAAAACAGTCGCCGGAAAATATACAAATACGATGTTCCATATCACATCATCATATAAGTTTGCTTCTCAGTTATTTAAAAGCTATGAAGTTAACACATAATAAATTAGTTTTTATTAGATTAAATAAAAAGTGTAACTTTATTCGCTTTTATTGCTTTTTATATATGTTTTTATTTCTAGACCGCAACACAAAAAAGGAACCGAAATGAAACTGTCGTGGTTGAACGATATTAAAAGATAAGAAATCGGATGTTCAGGTGGATCTATTAGTATCACATATATTGGGCATGTTAAGCGTAACACAACCGTTCTGCCCCACTTTCAAATATTGTCCTTTTGTGATCATTATTTCACCATAATTTGTCTCTAACTGATTTTTCCTATTCTTCTCTGCCCTTTCCGTAAATACGCCTACTTCTATTTTTCCATTAAATTTATCGCATCTTGCATCGTCCTACTCTTTGCTCCACCTGTTGCGTAATTTCAATATTGGGAGAAAGACAACAATCGGCATTTCGTTTTCGCAATATCCTAACTAGCGTCATTCATTACTAATTGCAAAATACATATTTCATTTCGTTGTCTTTTTTTTTTATAATAATTACTTGAACAGTGGGATAGCAACAAAGTCTGGATCACAATTGTCTGTCAAAATAACAAGCTGATTTTCTAAAAATTGCACGCTGTGTATGTTATTTATTAAGATATGCCTATACTTTTTAAACTATTACTTGTAAGGAAGTTTAACGAAAATTCATGCAAAGAGCGGAATCCATATCCCAATCTTTATTAACAGGGTGACCATACAAGACAGGTTAACATCGACACGATTTGTGAAGAGCGCCAGTCTGGTCTCACTGCGTCTTCTACTTTATTAGCACATTTACTTTTTGAACACTCAGTTTAAGAACCCTCATGACAAACGACTGTCCAGTTAATATCTTTGAAGGTCCAAACATGAGGTTAATTTGCTGCGCCCTATTTTCTTCTCTTATCATCTCCGTACCAGGCACTGATGAATGTATTACGAGTAATTAATTCAGAGAGAGAGCGACAGCGTATTTAAAAGCAGCACAATAAATAAAATAAAAAAAACTTAGCTGTAAGAATCATAATATCCCTAATTTAATCGGATTATTACTAAACTGTTATTCTTCGTTCTTTTATATATGTTTTAGAAAATTAAATCCTCCAAACTTTTTTTTTTTTTTTTTTTTTGTTACGGTATTGTGTAACTTGGACTTGCTTGAGCCTAAGTGGGGAATAATAAATTAATGTTCACACTTAGTAATCGGCAGTGACTTTAATAAATACATTATAAAACATACATATTATATCAGCGCAAGGCCGATACTTCTGCCATCGTTGTCATATATTAAAAGCGAGATTTATTTACTTCGTAACAGCACTAAAGAAGGACTCATAACGAGCTCTAAGATATTTTACAAAATTCGAGGAATATTTCTGCTGTTGGTATAAACAACATCACATCATTATTCATATACATTTGCTTCTCGGTTATTTAAAAGCTATTAAGTTAACACATAATAAGGTCACCTTATTCCATAGCTTTAGTATGGAGTGGTGTGGAAGTGACCTTCTTCCATAGTTTTAGTATGGAGTGGTGTGGAAGTCAATAAGTGACCTTGAGCCGTCTGTTTTTTTTTTCTTTTCTCCCCACTACCTCAAAGCGTTTTCCATCTTATGGAACCATCAGCAGCGGTGCTGTTGCTGATGGTTCCATAAAATGCTTTGCCAAATCAGAATAATCAAGTAGCATTTGTTCTATTAAATAAAAGCTTGGTCTGAAAAGAAAACCCGTAACAATGACTGCTTAGTTAATCCTCTTCCTTGGGTCAAAGTTCACACAACCATGAAAACGACAAAAGAAAAGATAAAATGTTAAGTTGTTGAATTTTAGACGAATCAGCGACCTAGATTATTAGGCCCTTCAATATTTATGTCTGTACAAGTATGCGTTCACAAGCGATTTGCACGTTGTGCGAGCTGAAAAAGCTGGATTAACTCAAAAGGAAATTCTACTCCCCATGACCGTCTTTTCCATTAAGCACATTAGACAATGCACCAAGAGCCTACGAAAAAATAGGGACCCGAAAAAATAATTCAAACAGAATTCAACAACTTCTACAAAGATTTATCGTCAAGAGCATTTTACTGTCTGATATGCTTGATAACGAAAATTACCTAGGGCGTAGGAACACCAAAAGAAAACCCTGCGGCGCCTCCGTAGCCAGGTGGGCAGGAGCAGCAGTGCGTAGCACACGCTTCAAGATTAGATCGGGATTCGAGCCGGTGACCCAAATACGGAGGATGCGGAAAGGTCAGGGAATGACCACCGCATATCCCCGGAGCAATATGGCTTTAGTTGCTAATGCTCCTAAAAACCAAATAACAAACAACAAACAAACGAAAGCCCTGCCCCCGCCTGAAATCGGCTAACCATACTTTCACTGAAGAAAAAAAGAACCAGAAATTTCTGCAGTCATCAGCGTGACAAGATCATCATACTATCATTGAGGATAAATCTGAAGTAGCTTCACATTACACACCGATGTGCCAAAACATTATGACCAGCGAGTCGTTATGCAAATCGAAACAACGGCAGGTGAACTACGGAGTGTGCGCTGGTCGGGACACGGTATAAAAAACACCTGATACTGAGCTCCGTTAATCAGCATTACTCTTGTTCTTCCAAGTTTGACAAAGGCCAAATTGTCATGACCAGACAACTGGGTCAGAGCATATCCGAAACGGCACGGCTGGTGGAATGCTCACGGTCAGCCGTAGTTAGTACCTACCGAAAGTGGTCCGAGGAGGGAAAACCGGCGAGGTGTTGGACGACCACGGCTCATCGATGCTAGAGGTGAACCAAGCCTCTCCCGGATGGTAAATGACAACAGAATTACGACTGTGGCGCAACTCAACGGTAATTGGAATGCTTGTGAGGGAAGTAATGTGCCACAACATACAATACATCGAACCCTGCTGAAAATGGGGCTGCGTAGCCGCAGGCCGATCCGAGTCCCCATTCTAACTACGGCTCACCGGCAACAGCGCCTACAATGGACACGCGAGCATCGAAACTGAACCTTGAGTGATTGGAAGAAGGTAGTCTTTGGTCCGATGAATCACGTTTCCTGTTGCGCCAAGTGAACGGCCGGGTACGTGTGCGTCGTTTACCTGGGGAAGTGACGGCGCCTGGATGCACTGTGGGACGAAAACGGGCCGGTGGCGGCGGTGTCATGCTTTGGGTCCAGCCATCCATGTGCCAGGCATTCTGACGTCTACCGCCTAGCAATGAGTGAAGAAATTAAGAAGCAAAGACAAAACTAGCACCAATACTTAAAGACATAAAAATAACCAACATCAGGAAGATAAGAGCCAACGGCATAGTAGAAGCACCAAACCAAAAAAGACCTAATAAAAATCCAAAACTGCACACCACAAGCAGGACTTCAAGCAGAAACACCTAGGAAATTAGACCCCACAGTGGCCATATGATGTCCCCAAGGACATAAGATATGACCAAGTCTTAGCAGACCTATTCAATAAAAACTTAAAAGACCATGCCTACACTGAAGAGGAGATCAGGTCGCAAGTTAAGCTCTACTGACAAACGATCCCATTGTTAATTAATTGGATTCTCCGGGTATCTAGAGACATAAGAAGAAAATTTTTGGCGAATACGAGAAAAGTCTACATTGGCTGGACGGCTCATATAGTTAGAGACTATACAGTAGTGCCTCGCTGCTTTAACTGCCTGGGATACGGCATCAGGTGGCGCAGTGCACCCAAGAAACCCGAACCTGTGGGCACTGTGCCCAGGATGGACATAATATTCAAGACTGTCCTAACATAGAAAGGCCACCAAACTGGCCCTGCTGCACAAGAAGAAAAAAGAACTCAAAATCACTCATACAAAGATCCTAAATGCCCAGAATACATAAAAATCGTTGAATTTGTAAACCAAAAATAACACACAATCAGGAAATAACATGGCAAGACGTAGAAACTCAAGCAACCTTAAAATTCTACAATTAAACTGCCAGCGATTCATTGCAGTAACCAAAGACCTGACAAAAACTAACAGACCAATCTATACAAGTGCGGCACTGCAAGAGCCATGCTCATACAAGGGAAAAGTTAAAGGTATACCACCTTTAACTTTGTATGAAATATCGAATCATACAGTCAAACTCCGGCACAGTGGGGCAAGGAGGCAATGTAAGGACAATCTGGGCAGCCATCATAATAGCGGATCCGACCATAACAGTGACCAGGGTCACATCTCTGTGCACAACGCATGCAGTCTGTGCTTTCCTAGAAGGGGATTTTGGACAGCTGTATGCAATGTCTCTGTATTGTCAATGCTCACAACCCACGTACCCAATCCAATCATTTGCCGACTACCTGGAAGTGACTTTAAACACACTACGGAACAAAAGTGTCCTGATCCTTACTGATATGAACGCTTACTCAACTCTCTGGAATAGTCCACATACTAATGACAAGGGACAGATCATGGAGGAGCTAATAACTACTCACAGACTCCAAGTGCTAAATACACCAGGGCATCCCCCAACATGCGTCATGCCACGTGACATGTCATATATTGATGTCACCTGGCAACTCTTACAATAGGCGAAAAAATCCAAAACTGGAAAGTATACCGAGATACCACTACCAGTGACCATAACGCGATCACATTCACTGACACAGAAGGAGTAGGACATTCTATAAATGACCAAACAGACCAAATCAAATTTAAAACGAGGTCAACTAACGGGAAGGTGTTCGAACCCACCATAAAGGAGGAACTGACAAATGAAAACATACAGACTATACAAACTCTGACAACAGAGGAGCATATAGAGAAGCTACAAGAAAAAATAATAAAAAACCTTGCATGCAAGGCGTCCATGAGGCTTCGAAGAAGAAAAAAATATCACGTCCCTTGGTGAACAGCAACCCTTACCGAACTAAAGCACCAAACCAGAATCATCAGAAGGGAACACAAAAGAGCCAGGCGGGACCCAACCAAACCCCAGGAAGAAATACAAAATCTACAACAACGACACAGGCAGGCAAGAAGAAAATACCACCAAAACATAAAACAAAAAAGAACAAACTGGAAAAAACTGATCCAAACTAAAGGAAATTCAGATCCTCGGGGTCTAGTTTATAAAATAATAAACAGCAAGATTTCCTCTCCAAAAATCTATGCTACAATAGAAGTGCAGGGAAACACCCCCACTAGCAATGGACAGAAACGATTAACGCTATACTGGACGCAATCACGTATCAAGACACAGAGTAGAACGAAATCCCTATCAAACGGAAGTTGAACAGGGAAATGTCCTACGGAGGGTCTCCGTCGGAGCCGCCCTTCACAAATGAGGAAATAGGCCAAACTAGCACCACGATGAGGAGCGGGAAGTGCCCGGGCCATGATACCATTGAAGTCGAGGTCCTGAAAAGGGTACGGAAGGTGGTCTCCCAGGCCATCCAAGGTGCCCTTAACTCCTGCCTCCTCATCAGCACCTTTTCCAGGACTTGGAAATCAGCAACCCTTAAAATAATCTTGAAAGGACCGGACAACCCAGAGCAGGACCCCACACCTTACCGGTCGATCGCCCTCCTTCCTGTCTTGGGCAAGGTTCTGAAGAAAGTGGTCGCAGCTAGATTAATGAAAACTTATAAATCAAAAGGCCTATATTCACCTAAGCAATACGGCTTTACCCCGGGACGTGGACAGAGGATAGCTGTATGCAATGTCTCTGTATATTGTCAATGCTGTCAATACTGCTTGCTCTCTTTGTGGACTTCGCGGGGACCTTTGACACATTATGGTGCCAAAGTGCCCTAGGGCGGTTACCACCTCAGCATCCCTCTATTCCTGCTGTCCGACTACTTCTCAAATCGTGAAGTGATAGTGAGAAGTGGTGTCCAAGAGATCAGGCGGAAAGTCACCAGAGGCTGCCCCCAGGGCTCAATATTGGATCCACTGTGTTGGAACCTACTGCCGTAGCCTGGTGGTTAGGCGCGCGGATGCATAAGTACACGTGCCTTGAGTGACCGGGGTTCAAGCCCGTGACTGCTAAATACGGTGCTGTTTCTTGTATTCTGTCTATTTTGTGAACTCCTCTGACCGTTTAGTCGTTCCGGAGTATAAACAGAAAATTTATTTTTTATTTATTTATTTATTATTTATTTATTTATTATTCGACTCCAGGCTAAGAAAATCCTTTCCACTTTCCACAACCATAGCTTATGCGGATGATTTGACCATTGTGACGGCTGGCAACTCCAGAAAGGAACTGGAGACCAGAACAAACCTAATTCTGGAGGAACTTGCAAAATGGACAGAAAATAACAAGCTAAAAGTATCCACAAAGAAAACAGCACAAATGCTCATTAAAGGAAAACTAGACAGAGCGTCCTCCCGAAATTAAATTTATGGGCCAGAGAATAAAGTAGACTAAAACAGCAAGATACCTAGGAATCATAGTCGACGAGTCACTCACCTTTCTCCCTCACACCAAACATATAAAAGAAAAATGTAAGACTGTCTTAATGGCAAAAAAACAAATAACCAGGCGAGAGTGAGGCCTAAAAGCCCACACCCTCGGCTGTACTATAACTGGTCTTTCTATCCACCCTCTCCTACAGAGCAGGAGCATGGGGCTTCAGAGCTAACAAGGTAGGGCTGATAAAACAACTAAAACAAACACAAAGACTGGCATTACTAACCATGTCCAGAGCATGCAGCACGACTTCCACAATGGCCCTTCAAGCACTTCTAGGAAAAATGCCAGCCAATCTTGAGATCCAGTACCGCTACCTTAAATACAGGCTAAACAAGAACATACAAACAACTCTAGATGATATCACCATTAACCTGCAGGCAGACAAAAAAGTAAAGCTAGCAAGAATAAGAAATAAATTGAAGGAAAGATGGCAAGAAACATGGATCGTGTTGGTGAAACAACCAAGCACTACTTTCCGGAAGTGCAAGAAATTACTAGGAAGGAGAAGTTATGGCTGGCACACGGACTTCATGCAACTTTCTTAATGACGGGACACGGCAGCCTAAATGCTAAACTGAACCAATTAGGACTGGCTGAGACAGCAAACTGCCACTGCGGCGAGACAGAATCGGCTGAGCATATCCTCAACGAGTGCTATACTTATCAAGACCTCAGACAAGAACTGTCCTCCTTGGTGGATACGATACCACCAATCCAAACCTACCACGGCGGGGCGGAGACTCCTTGTGTCCCCTCGCCGAACCCCCTCCCCTTTCCTCTCTGGTGAGGCATGGGCATGCCTCACTGACCAATTGGGGGCATCTTCTCTATCGCTCCCATATTTCTATCTTTACCCCTCAGTCTTCTGTCTCCCCTCCTACTCTATCTATATACAATGCGAACGCCCCACACACTAAATTTAGCAACACTCAAAATAATCTTCGCCCAGTCTCGGCCTATCCATCTATGTAATATCAAACCCCCCAGCGGTGTGTATAGGCTTTGGTTTTTTTTTTTTTTTTTTTAGGAGCATTATAGCAACTAAGGCCATATTGCTCCGGGATATGCGGTGGTCATTCCCTGACCTTTCCGCATCCGCCGTATTTGGTGGTGACGGGCTCGAACCCCGGTCTAATCAAGAAGCGTGTGCTACGCACTGCTGCTCCTTCCCACCTGGCTACGGAGGCGCCTTCGGTGTGTATAGGCATACAACATATGATGTATGCAGACAAGTGAAATGAGTATATACATGTGCATATACATACATATTATGATTTTTTTTTTTTTTTTAAGGTCCTAGCCGCCGAAATCTCAGGAAACTAAGCAGAGTAACTAAGTCTGCTGGGTTCCTGGTCTGCCTCCACGGGGCGAAGGTGGGGCAACGTTGGGCTCCAACAGGGGTCCAGCGGCTAAATGACCAGATGAAGAACGGTACACGACATTACACATGTACAATACCCACACACTTTTAAATCTCTGGCATTCCCAGCAAACTGGTACACCCACAATGAAAGCAACGCGGAGATGGGGGAAACCCCTGGTGCCGCATGACATCAATATACCTTACACCTTACCACTAATAAACAAGGAAAACTTGATAACCACTGAAACTAACTTTAAAGAATTCAATTCTTTCGCCACATAACTTCACAGCCATTTTTTAGAAGAGAGGCCTTCAGAAGAGAAGGAAACCGAGACAGACCTTGACAACCGCCAACCTCACACTGCCAACAACTAGGCTGATAAAGACACTACTTAAATCTCCTCTTCCTCCTTACTCTCCCACTGCCCTGAGTGGGATACACTTTTAACTGGCTTAAATTACTCATCTCTTCTATTTAGGGCAAACCTTTCCTTAGATCTGTCCCCTTTCTATCACTCTACCCCTCCTCGAACGCTTCCAAGTTCTTTGGAGGTACTCGGCAAGATGATAGTAGTATCCGGCATGCCGCCACGTGGCACAGTGGTGGGGGAAGATACCCCGTGTCTCTGCCCCCCCCCCCACTCGGTATGTTGCTGGTCCGGCCATTACACACAACAGAACATAACACTACTCTCAGACAACACAACGGTCGGAAATAAGAAGTTCCATAGCAAGAAGACATGAAGAGGCTAATGGGGGAAACCCCTAGCTCCACTCAGGCAACCCAAACACTTCAACTTAAATATCAGCGTTCTCTACTGCCAATGCCTGATGGCGATCTGTACCGGCTCCCTTGCCTGGTACCTTTACTCCCTTTCCCCTGGCTGGGAGAAGGAGACAGTCTTGTCTCGTCTCGTCTCCTCTCCTCTCTTGCCAATCCTTATTCTTCTCCTGGTGGGGCACGGGCCTGCCTCACTGAACATCCTGGGGTCGCCTTCTCTATCGTCCCTATACTTTTCTCTTTCCCCCAGCCTTCAGTATCCTCCCCCTACTCTGCCTAATAAGCCAGCATATAACCCAACACAAACTGCAAAAACGTAATTTCGTCCAAATTAAACAGCATAAACCTCAATTTGCTTTTCTAATTCCAGCGCTCACCCTTACCGAGTTTTTTATTTTATTAGGCCCTATTCAGTGAAATCTCAGGAAACTAGGTGCCAGGGCCTGCCAGGGTAAAATTTAAACTACCGTGTACCTGGTCTACACGGTGTACCTGGTCTACACGGTGTACCTGTGTAGTAGTTTGAAACACTACACATATACAAAATCACACACTTTTAAATCTCTGGCCTTCTCAGCGAACTGGTACGCCTACAATGAAACCAACGCGGAGATGGGAGGAACCCCTGGTACCGCTAGACATCTATACACTTTACCTAAACATCATTGCTGACCAGGTAGACCCTTTCATGGCAACGGTCTTCCTCTCTGGCAGTGCCGTCTTTCAGCAGGATAATGCGCCATGCCACACCGCCCGGATTGTTCGAGACTGGTTCGCGGAACATGAGAAAGACTTCCTGGTATTGCCGTGGCCTCCAAATTCCCCAGACATCAATCCCATCGAGCATCTGTGGTTTGCGCAGCAACTCCGATCTATGGCGTCTCAAATGACGGACCTTACAGGAGTTAAAGGATCTGCTGATTACGTGTTGGTACCAGATACCACAAGACAAGCCTCCGTAGCCGAGTGGTCAGGAGCGGGAGTGCAGTAACACACGCTCTTTGAGTAGACCGGGGTTCAAGCCCCTGACTGCTGAATACGGTCGATCTGCCAACCCGCACTGGACCAGCGTGGTAGATTATGGTCCATGTCCCTCAGCATGAATTGTTGAGGAGGCTTCCATCCCGCAGTGGGTTGATAATGGCTGCAGTTAATCTTTTTTTTTTTTTTTTTTACCACAAGACATATTTAGAAATCTTGTAGCGTCCATGCCTCGCCGGGTACGAGCTGTTTTGGCTGCACGTGGAGGACCAACATCATATTAAGTAGGTTGTCATAATGTTTTGCCTCATCGGTGTAATTCATATGTCCTAGTAAGCTGTGGCCGAAAGACTTTACAAACACCAACTGCAATACCTGCAGCAGAAAACATTTGGAGTTTTCAATTTCGTGTCCTGTGATTTATGACACAAATCGTTAAAAAGTTTACTATATGCATTTACCTTACCTAACAATAAATGACTTCAGGATGAGTCATCCAAAAAAATGAAGCTATATTTAGTAAGAAAGATCCGCTACTTATGAAACAAGGATACGCATTCTAGGGCTAAATTAGGATATTTCTTTAATTGGCGAAACTATACTAATCAGCAGCGTGCCGAAGACGAGAACATCATCCTCCCACTGATTGTGTCACTATACATTTCACTTACTATTGTTAGTACATTTATTTTATATACAAGAGATAGCAGCATAAATAAAATTTTATATTAAGAAAATTATGTTTCTTAATCCACTTCGCTAACTACTTTAATATGAATTGTAAAAGAACGAAATTTCGCTTTAATGAATATAAACCGAGTTCTGTATATTCCAGTAAGGAATTCTTACCGGAATATCGGAAACTCGACAGGATCTGATCTGGACTCGACAAGATCAGATCTCTTCAAACAAGTAATAAATCGCGAATCCACTTCAATTTCAAGGAAAATGCAACATGAAGTAACAGGTTTTCCTCTAACTTGTTTCAAGCGATCAGTAATTGGGTCTCGACCCAAACACTGATCGTCTAAAATTCAGTATAAAGATAAATAAAAAAAAAATTTTAAAAAAACTAATGAAATAATTAAAAGCATTTATTGATAAAAATTAAATTGCAACGTGTATGCTACAGTTTAATAACGAAAAAGACGCTATGTATGCGGTTCACTTTAGCAAAGAGTGCAATTAATTTTGCCTTGCATCGCACCTGTAATTAACTGAGATTCTAAATTATTAAAAAAACTAAGACTCTTTGTTAATAAGAAAGTGGGCTTTATTATTAATTAATTCTCGATATATTTATAATTTTATAGGATAACGCGGAAGTAGAGCAGTACCTTTTGAGTTGACCATGGTTGTATTACAGGTGATCGATAAATACGTTTAATGATAGAAATTTTTGTCAAATAATTAGCTGCGAACTGGTCTAACCTATGTGGTCGTGCCGGAGTATAAACAGATGTGAGACATGTAGAAGAAAAGTAGTGCAGATAATAGGGTTTCCACAACTGGCTGGTGTTTGACTGAACTAACCGGTATTTTGAATTCGATATTCATTTTGGTCAAATTTGGCAGACAGGACATGTAGGGAAAAAAAAAAAAAAAATGATGTGAGGATGAAATACAGACTGCTTCATCCTCGTAGCTAAATCTGGTCGCAGCTCTGTAACGGTTTGGGCTTGCTTTACGTGTCACGGGCTTGGCTAACCGGCTATTGTGCATGAAGCCACAAATGCTGTTGCTAAGGTGATGGTCTAGACAACTTTCACCTATATGCATTGACAATTATATGGAGAAGGTCTACGTCCACCAGCACGACATTTCCCAGTCGCATTATTTAGTTAATAATGCAATTGTTGCAGGATAATGCTGTGTAAAATTTGATTTGCTTTTGCGGGCATAAAGACCCAATCTTCATTTAGCTGAAAACCTTTGCTGAATAATAAAAAAGTTAGGCTTTAGACCAATAAATTTCTTTAATTTTAGAAGTTCTTTCTGTAAAAAAAATGGTATTTTCTGCCAGCTTGTTGATCTCTCCTGAAGAAGTGACAAAGTCGAACACAAGATCAGTGTTCGAAGACTGCTGCAGTAGAAAATAATTTCCTTCCCCCCATGAAAAAAAGTATTTATTTTGCCGTTAAGAGAAACCTACTATAGTTTATATTTCAGTAAAATTACATGAAATTTTTAAGATGTTTTATTTTTTCTGATATTTATGAAGCTATTCGAACCACCTTCAGATACGACTTCCCACAATGTAGGGCCTTCCATTATGCTACTACCACACATCATAAAAAGCACTTACTTGCTCACCTTCAAAGGATAACGGGTTAAGTATCGAAGATTCTTTTCTTTTAACATCTCTTTTAAATGGTCATTACTAAACTTTTTTTTTCAAAATGGTAAAAGAACTGGTATGTAAAGGAGATGTTGACCAAGATTTTATCAGCGTTTTGTGGTTTCAATATACTGAACATTAAGAAAGCTTAATTTTGAATTCTTACAAGCGTTTTACATAATTCGCTATGCATAATAGTAAAATAAGAGGATAATTGTAATCACGGCTGAAAATGAGAGGAAAAGACGTCCTCCTAGTTCCTGAGCAGTTGTCACCACCTATAGTGATGTCACTGGACGTTGAGCCTATTCGTATTCTACGTAAATAAAGTCACTTAGATCCGAAAAGCTATTTCCACTCCACCCCGTATCTCTAAAGTGCGTAACAGGTAGAGGAAAGCAACAATATCTGCTGTGAGAAACTATGATGCCATCAAGGTCGATCCCTACCCTTCCTCTTTCTTTCTACGTATGACTGTTTAGACAAACGGTCTAAAGTTCGCGAAATGTATTGTAAAAAAAAAAAAAAAAGTTTGCTGTTGCAGCTGACAAAACACCGTGACAATATTGCAAGTTTCCCATAGCTTAAGTTGAGAACACCTGTTGCAACTTTCGTAATATCAAGGTAATTGCATTGTCCGATAACTTTGTATGCCGCTCGCGAAATTCTTTAATGCAGGAAGTGAAATTATTCTCTGTGACAAAAGCAGAATAACGCTGCTGTATACTACTATGATGTTCTTACGGCTGTTGTTGTTATTGTCAGTGTTGCTATGCTTTCCTGCAGACGCTGTAATCTCTTCTCTTAGTACTGGATAATATGCAATGTCTTCCATGTATTTTTTTTTTTTTTCTCAAAAAAGTCTCTCTCACCATCGGAAGAAGAGTAAATAAAAACATATTTCGAATTGGTAGGATGGCCAAAGAAGGCTCAAAAAATATTATTTAGAAGTGCTAAAACTTACACAACTTCGGAAGAAAATCCTCTACTAAGAATATCCTTGTATGTGGCTCATAAAGTAACAAGCGTCCAAGTTACGGTTAAAAAGAGATTTAAGTGCAATGGTTGCCGCAGAAGATGGAGCTACTGAGGAAGTCACACTCGAAAATTGTTTCCAGCATGTACCACGTTCCCAGTGTGGACGCATAAGAAACCCGTGCAGCAGTGGATATGGATTATTTCCTCCCTAACGCGAAATGTCAATATAAATTCTTAGGGTACACACACCTGGTGAAAGAAAAAAAAAAAAAAAAAAAACGGTACAGTATCCTTTATATAAGTTCTTACTAGAAATCTAGTACATTGATCATTAATTAGAAAGCTTATTACAATTTTAAACTCTCCGCGTCTCCCTATCTGACTATACAGGGTGTTTCAGTTAAACGTTTCAGAACTTCTAAGAGGGGTAGGGTACATCCTGACAACTCGAAATCGTATAGCAATGTGGGGTCGGAAATGCTTTCCTGAAGCGGTATTGTACACAGAATTCGTCGTGCGACGTCGTGCAGCACAGATTCGACTTTCGGTCAATGTATGGGCCGGTATTATGGGAGATCACCTCATCAGACCTTACCTATTACCGTGTCGTCTAACCGGACCTATCTACTTGATCTTTCTGCAGCAAGTATTGCCACAACTTTTGAGAGATGAACAGATTTCTGCATCGACGCAACAGACAATGTGGTTCCAACACGATGGAGCCCCTGCCCATTATAGCGGAGATGTTCGTAACTACCTGGATGTCACATTTGGTCAACAGTGGATCGGACGTAGTGGTCCCGTGCGTTGGCCTGCTCGGTCACCCGACCTATCATGTCTTGATTTTTATTTCTGGGGTCATATGAAATCGCTAGTTTATGACACCCCTGTTGACAATGCTGAGGAGCTGGTTGCAAGAATCGCAGTAGCTGCCGAAGAAATTCGAAATTCGCCTGGAGTATTCCAGAATGTTCGGATGTCCATGCGTCGGAGATGTGAGGCGTGCATTGTAGCCCGTGGAAGAAACTTCGAACACTTACTTTAATCCATGTACCTTTTGCTTCTTTTCATGTATTATTAAAACGATTTCTCACTTACGGTGTCTTTTCTTTATGGTGCTTCTGTGTACAACACCGCTTCAGGAAAGCATTTCCGACCCCACATTGCTATATGATTTCGAGTTGTCAGGATGTACCCTACCCCTCTTAGAAGTTCTGAAACGTTTAACTGAAACACCCTGTATAGTTAAACCTCCACAATTCAGTAACCTTGGAACCTAAGCACTACGTGCTAGATCTTGAAATTTTCCGGATTTTGAGCATTCTTATCGTAGTCATACATATATGAATAATAAAATAAATGCTGAAGTACTCCATCTATCATTGAATGAGAAACACTCCCCTTCTCATTTCGCTCATCCACCCGCTCCAAATGTTTGTCTAGTTCTGCCTTGAATCTGTTTAAGCTATCAACTTCTACAATGACATATGGAAGTTTGTTCCAGCAAATGGACATTAAAAAACAATGTGCATTTGGAACAGCCAAAACTCTCTGAGCTTTACTTTTAGGCAGTATATTTAAAGGAAAATTCTAGCTAAATATACTGTTTTTTGTTTGTTTTTTATTCAGTGCCACGAAGGTATAAAAGAGTCAGTGTATTATGTCTATAAATGGCGGATTTGTCTGTTTTGCTGGATAATAACAAACATGCACTCGCCCAACACCGACTAACATAGCCACGATGTAAAAAAAAAAGCCCATAAAACATTCATCCATCTTAAGGAATCTAACCAAGCCCATTCCCCCCACCGCATGAAAAGACGGAGATCATAACACTGCTACTTGCAACATACCGGTAAAACTGATATAAATATGGGAGATGCTGTATAAAATAAATGTAGATGCCACTGGCCTGCTGTAGCATCTCCATTTCGGAGAATCGCTAACTCGAGAACTAAATAATTCTCGAATGGTTCTCCGGATTTGACTATTTTCCTAAAAATAGCTGAAAGTGGATTGACAGGCGTCAATCCACTTTCGGGCTTTCCTGTATCAGGAAGCACATTTGGGTGAATGGTGTTTTCTTCGTACTCACTGAACCTCGATTCATCAATAAAAGAAGCAACTCGCTTAGCCGTTTCATCCTAATGCACATGTTGGGGGTTCAGTGAGAAAGCTCTCCCCTTTTGCGCTAAGAAAAATCAATACGCTACCCTAAAAAAAAGTAGTCGGACATTATTACATTTTGAAAAACATGAGCTTTAATGAACAAACTGATAAGATGTAGGTCCAATAACAGCAGTGATCCATCGTATAACACTTTCGATCAGTTCGTTTAGTAGGCAGCAGGAATTTGCATTCCTTTCCTCCTTCACTGCAGACGATTAGTGTGTTGGCCGGGCACTGAACCGGCGTTACAGTACATCTCAAAGGTGTTCGATGGGATTCAGGTCAAGTGGACTCGTACCAGCCAAGACGTGTCGGACTTTAATATTCTCAAACCAGGTTTTTACACTCCATGCTCTCTGGGATAGAGCAATATTATAATGAAACATATAGGGGCCCCCATTTCCAGAGTGCAACACCAGGGAACTCTCCAATATTTTAGTGAATAAAATCGGCCTTTATGGCTTTTGGCACTTGAAAAGTGTAAAATACTAACGGTGAACAGACACATGCTGAATCTGGAAAATGTTTGACCCAACCTTCAACTGCTAACAATATAAAATGCAACTAATATATTTTTATTAAGATGAGAACATGAAATGCGCCTACTATGTGATATGTATCTTTCCTAATTTGTTTAATTCAAAAATTGTTTCCACAATGCATTATTCATTCAGTTAAAATTCATCTATGTACCTGACATACTGTGTGTTTATTTATTTGAAAGCATTTATTTGATTGATTTCATGTTGATAACAGGAGAGGGATTGATAAGCTAATTTCTGAAGGCGGTTGGGTGGACAAAACCATGACAGTCGGAAGACAAGGGATGTTTCAACTGATTAGAAAAGGGTAAGTATGATAGTCTTTCATAAAGTTTACTAAATATAATATTTTAAACTAAACCAGGATGTCCCAAACCTTTCTATGACATCAGTTGCCGATATTCATTAAATCATATAGTATTTATATGGATCACTCTGTATTTAATCTTCCTGATTATAAAGTGGCTCATATAAAGAGACACTTGTTCTTTTAAAGTAGATCCAAGTAGGAGGAGAATAGCCAATTAACCATATCCGTAGGAGAGGTTCCACATAAAATTGTAGCCTTGTGTTGAAACTGATGTTAATATATCTCCATCTATTCAGTTTACTATTAACATATTACCTCTATTTATTCAATTTACTGTTAATATTTTATCTCCATTTAATAATGTATTTAATTTACTTTTGCCTTCTTTCATTGTCATTTCATTCGTATTATTCTTCTCTATTCCTAGGATTTTCTGATGCCTTCGGCCAAATAATCATGAAACCTTTTAGAGTAATTTTGATCAACCAATCATACTAACCAGAGAGCAGGTTAGCACAGTGATTACGATCGCTGTTCAATAATTAATGGAAAAGACCTGGATTCAATTCCTGTCGAGACGGAGGATTTTTTTTTTTTTACACCGTAACCGAGGTGAAGGTTGCACGGTTCCCTCTCCTGGAAATTCGGGGAAATATGCAGTCTATAGACAATACACAGTCACCTTATAGTCTTAGTTTCTCTTAAGAAAGCAAAAAAAAAAAAAAAATCTCAAAGATATTCCTAAGTAAAACAGCGTGTTTGCTTTACTCTGAACAAGGCAACTAATTCCAAGAGTCGGTGTTGTCTATAAATTGATTGCATTCTACAGCGGCTTACCTATTTACTGCATGAAAACCCGGAATTCCAGAAGAAAAAAATCATAAAACTCCTCTCACTCTAAAGATCGACTAACAAATGAAAAATTTGCCTGTCCCCCCCCTCTCCCCTCCTGAAATAACTGGTGGACAGATGGACCAGCATGGTCCCTTGCCTACCCAAGCAGCAGCTATTTAGCCGGCGTGGTGTGGGACGCAGACACTGGTCAGCAGGACTTATCCCTGACTAGTGTGGGAATGAGCAGCTAACAGGCGCTCCAACATAGGGATCCTTCCCTATGAACTTTCTCTCTTACCACCTGAGTTGGTTGTTCTCTAATTCCCCCATCCCCTTCCCTCTCCCACAATTTCGTGCGGTGGGTAACTCCGCCGCCACCTGTCAACTCCCACCCCAGGGCAAGATTGGCATCCAGTCCTGGGGGGGCCTTATACTGCTCCCCTTTCAACCAGGCGGGTATATACACTACTGCCCTCTTTTTCTCTACCACTTTAACCGCCTCCCACTATTATCTTCCATTTTCACCTTTCCCCCCTTTACTGGGCTCTCCCTGTCTGTAGCCTTGACTGCCACATGGTTCGCCCGGCAAGTGTTTTACACTCCCTACTGCCGGGCCCGCCTCCTCGTAGTGCTGGTAAACTGGAGATTTTTGTTTAAAATCAGAGAGCCCTAGGCTAAGAGGCCGGATGAACAACAACCCCACACTAAAACTACACGAACACTCACTAACATACATAAATCTGGCCTTCACAGAGCTTTATATTCATCACATTACCTGACGCGGAGTTGGTGGAAATCCCCGGAGCCGCATTACAAATAACACTATACGTCTGAGTGTGCGGTGTTCTTACCTGTTATAGCCCATGCAGCCGGTGCATGGTTTACCCGCACGGCCAGACAAAAACAGGAATAAACTAGAAACAATACAGAGGACAATACTTTCACTATCACCAGAGCGTGCTGTACTGTCAGCACACCGGCACTGCAGGTGCTGGCTGACGCTCTCCCACTTTAGTTGTAAATAGATAAAAGAGGCTTGTATTACATACAGACTTAAGAAGGGCATACCCACAGAATTTCTGGGGATAGCCCTTGACATAGCCGATAATAACAAGGCTTATACTAACAGGTCACGGCTCCCTAAAGGCAAAATTCACTTCCTTGGGGCTGACTGATGACCGGAACTGTACCTGTGTCGAGAGTGAAGACGGGCACTCATTCTCTACGAATGAGTAATTCATGATATCCCAAGAACTCAGTTAATAGCAGAGGTTGGTCCCCTCCCTAGGGGACAAGAACATCTCTTCATAATAGAAGAGAAAAATTACAAAGCCTTTACAAATTGTACCCAAAAAAATTTGAAATAAGACAACTTGCAAAGACCGGTCATACAGTCTCCCCAACAACCAACAATAATCATAGCCAAAGTGCCCATTACAAGATTCATAAAT
This sequence comes from Mastigoproctus giganteus, assembly GCF_048544385.1. NCBI lineage: Eukaryota > Metazoa > Arthropoda > Arachnida > Uropygi > Thelyphonidae > Mastigoproctus > Mastigoproctus giganteus. Next base: position 163,139,216 of record NC_143582.1, on the reverse strand, counting down.
GGCCTTATATACAGTATTATAATAAAAAAATAATAAATGCGAGTATCTCTTCTCAGGACAGATTACAAAATTCAAAGTCCTTAACATACGGATAACAAATACGACTGCAATATTTAAGTGAGAAAAATAGAACTAAGATAGAATATTATCGAGCATTATTTCTGGATTTCCATAAAAATGCTGGAGCCTTCACTTTTTTTTTTTTTTTTATGAAGCATTAATAATAAACGTGCGGTCAGAAAATTCAATATCTTAGACAGGAGAGAACGGTGTTGCAATACATTTGTATTTCACAGGGCGGAACATATTTTGAGATAAGTTAAACAGTTGAGAAATATAGGTTAGGCCGGCCAGATAACGCAAACTTGACATTCCAGATGCGTATGAGACTTCTAACACTTATAATAAACTAACATATTGTCTATACATCCTAATTTCCCAACAGCGACCGCTTAGATGAATAAACATTAAAAAATACTCCCCAAGCTTTTATTTGTGCTCACTCGATGTCGTCACGGAAGAAAGCCTCCTCCCTCCTTCCAGTAGTGATTTGCAACGGTAATAGTTTGTACACCTGAAGCAAGTTCTGTGTGTGATATTTTCAAACCCAATTCACAAGGACTGATTTTGCTGCTTTTTTTTTTTTGCTAAAAAATTAACGATACTCAACGTAAGTGGGAACTAGTATTTTAACGAATATCCCTGAAGGGAATTTTAATTTTGCATTAAAAATACATTTTACGTTAACCAAAATCCAGAAAGTGTGTAGAAATATAAATAATTTCATATCCAGTATTAAAATTTTATTTCCCACAAGACTGCTTATTTGTAAAATAAGAGTTTACCTCAATGTAATACGTAGAACACTTCCGTATTATGTCTCCAGCAATTAAAACGAAAAAAATCAAAAATCTTACATAACAGTAAAAAATAATTAAAAATCAAATGAACAAAATTAAAAATCAAATGAGCGCAATTAAAAATTTAAATAGATTAATTAAACGAAATTTAACGAAAAAATGTTAAATTATGATTAATTAATCTATTTAAATTTTTAATTGTGTTCGATTCATTTTTAATTATTTTTTACTGTTATGTAAGATTTTCGATTTTTTTCGTTTTAATTGCTGGAGAGTATCATACGAAAGTGTTCTACGTATTATACTGAGGTAAACTTCTCTTATTATTTTACAAATATTTATATCAACGTAGAACGTACTGAGCACTACTGCTCTGGTTCATACTAATAAGACTGCTTATATACCATTAAGTTTTATATAGCGACTATATAAAACTTAATTAAAATAATGCAGCCATTTCAGCGCGGGTACAATGCTGCTCACTTCGCAATCTCTATCTCTCTCTCTTTATATTTGCATGCATGAAGATTAAAATCCGCCACTGCCCAATTTCGCTGCATGAATTTTAAGAAATTTTTAAAACTGCACTAGCTATCTAAAAACAATAACAACAAAAATAGTCGTTTCTCAGATTAAATAATCTAGTATTACTACGTAACGCTTTTCTCAAATCAAACTTACAATCGTTTCGTCAAAAAATTCAAAGGTTTGTTAGATAATAATCCAAATGCCATTAATTCTAATAACTATCATACAGTTGGCCAAAATTAAAAGTTTCTTACCTCTTATTTCGTGAATTATTCCAAACCACTATGAATAGTTTAATTAAAAGTTGCTATTTGACACTAATTAATGACCGACCAACTTCTCAATACCTCGCTTAATGCTCTCGCAGACGAACTGCACCGTTTATGAATATAAACGCCATCTATAAATTTAAGTTCCAAGTCTAAACTAGAAACAACACTAATAATAAATAAATAATGTAAATTCTCAACGAAAAAAAATAGTTTTCTCACTGACGCCAAGGAGGCATCTTTGGGCCTGCTCATCTACCAAATTTTGGCTGATTATATAGATTAAATGGTTTTAATCTGATTACATGCCTTTTTTTTTTTTTCTTAATACCATTATTAAGTCAATAAATCAGCGGGAATTTTCATAGCCAAGTTGTTCTCCATAATATTTTTTTATAATCATTGGATGCATTAGACACCGTTTTCTTTTCTTAAATCTAGTGATGTCCAGATTTGAATTGTTAGAGGGTACGAAGACAAAAATTTGTAAAATTAGTAGTAGTAGTAGTAGTAGTGGCACTTGATGCAAGAAAGCAAGTGTAGGAGCTTATGCAGCATCAGCCAAAAAAAAAAAAAAAAAAAATCACACCATTCCCTCCAAATGCCTGTCCAGTTCCTCCTTAAATTTATTTAATCTATCAACTTCCACAACGACAGATGGAAGTTTGTTCCAGCAATTAACCACCCGCTGGCTAAAGGCAAATTTCCGCACATCTATTCTACATCTATCCTTTCTTAATTTGAACTTATGTCCCCGTAGGTTCGTATTCTGAACAAGTGGGAGGATCCCATCAGAATTCAGCGTGCTCAACCCAGTCAAGGCCTTATAGACCTCAATCAGATCACCGCGCAGGTGCCTAGTCTCCAGCCACTGCAATTTGCAGAACTTAAGCCTCTCTTGGTAAGAGGATCCCTTCATTCCCCTCACCAATCGTGTTGCTCTTCTCTGTACACGCTCAAGCAAATCTACATCCTTCCTAAAATGAGGCCTCCAGACCTGTACGCAGTACTCAAGGCGTGGCCTGACCATTGCCTTATACAGAGGGACAATCACCTCCTTTTCCCTGCTAGCAAAATTCCTATATATCATTGACAAAACCCCATGACCTGCCCTAGCAGCCTGTCTACATTGCTCAGAAAACTTCATATCTGACTGCACAATTACTCCCAGGTCTTTTTCATTTTCTACCACCTTAAGTGTAGTACCACACAGTTGGTACGTTTCTCTGGGGTTACTTCTACCCATATGCAGTACTTTGCATTTGTCAAGGTTAAACTTCACTTGCCACTTCTTAGCCCATCTGCCCAAATTATCTAGATCCTGTTGCAGTAGCACACTGCCATTACTGTCATTAACAACCCTGCCAACCTTCGTGTCATCTGCAAACTTCGACATTAAGCCTGATATACCTTCATCAATATCATTGATAAATATACAAAACAACAGTGGACCCAACACCGAACCCTGTGGGACTCCACTAATAACATTAGTCCACGAAGAGCAGCACCCATTGATTACCACCCTCTGTCTTCTCCCACTTAACCATCCTTTTATCCATTGTAGCAACTTACCCTTAATACCATTCTGCTCCAATTTGTACAGTAGTCTTCCATGCGCAACAGTGTCAAAAGCTTTCCTGAAATCCAAGTATATGATATCAAAATTATTTTTTGCATCCAGTTCCTTTGTGACCACATCATAATAACCAATCAAATTTGTCAGACAAGACTTTCCCTTAACAAACCCATGCTGTGTCTGAATTATTGCTGCAGTCTTGTCTAGATGATCCTGCAATGCATCTTTAACCAGTGACTCCATTATTTTACCCCGAACAGAAGTTAAACTAACTGGTCTGTAATTATTCGTGTCACCCTTCGAACCTCCTTTGTGAATTGGGGATACATTTGCACATCTCCAGTCCGTGGGAACCTCCCCTGAATCCAAGGATGCTCTCATAATTATGGCTAAGGGTTTGCTTAGTTGCTTTGCCGCCTCCTTTAATATAACTGGATAGATCCCATCCGCCCCAGGTGCCTTTCTTATGTTTAACTTCAACAATTTCTCCTCCACTTTGCTCTCAGTTATTACAAAATCATTAAGCACACTGCTACAATTTGATAACCTTCTTCCATTTTCAAACTGTAATGATTCCTCACGTGTGAATGTAGATGCAAAATACTCATTCAGTTTGTTTGCTATCTGAGCAGGATCATCAACAGTCGAACTCAGATAGCAAACAAACTGAATTAGAATGTTTAGTGGAGTAACTATAATTGAATTCGACCTTCAGGTTTGCATTTCGTTCGTAATGGCTATGATCGTTGTCCTTCCACATCGTATGGAAAAGGCCTAGGTTCGAATCCTCAAAACAGGAGGAATTTTTATAAGCTTTTTTTACAGTGGATATCATCAGCATGCTGGCACACAGTGCGGAAAATTCGATTTTTGGTTGCCGTCACCAACCGAAATTGTAGAATACTTCTCACATTTTTTTTTTTTTTTTTTGCCTTTCTTTTTGCACACTTCACGTTGTAGGCATAGTGTCAGCCTTGGTTGAGACTTACATGATTTGCCTTCTTTCACCACAAACTGTGATTCTTCATTCCACTAAAACAATCAAATCAATCATACGCTGAAGTTATTATTATTTTTATTATTGTTGCTCTTATATTATTATATCTCCCTGATTGGGGAATTCCACTCCGTGACGGGTACTGCTACCAAGTACACAGGGTGGTTGTAATATCTGGAGTTACTGTCGGTCGAGAAAATCTCTGACTATTCTACAGGTGTTCAGGATTGCGACTTTCTGGAGTTCCTTGTAGGTGTTTTCCGGGAGACCTATTGATGCTAGGCTGCTATGTAGAGTCTTTGGCACCATACCGGTGATTGACACGATGATCGGGATGGTCGATACTTCTTGCATATACCACATCTCCTTGACCTCATGTCTCAGGTTCATATACTTTCTAATTTTTTCCTCTTGGGTTTTCTGGACATTGCTAATGTTGGGCACTGAGATGTCAATCAGGTAGGTAACCTTTTCCATCTTGTCCACAAGGGTTATGTTCGGTCTGTTGTGCGGGATGGTCTTATCCGTTATTATGGCGCGGTCCCAGTACAGCTTGTGGGTTTGGGTCTCAATACTGCCTGGTGTTCGTACTTGTAGTATGGTACACTTTCTTTGGTCAACTGGTATTTCCTTGCTAGCTTCTGATGTATTATCCTGGCTACCTGGTCATGTCTATGAGTGTACTCAGTCTGGATGATTACCTTGCACCCCGCGGTGATGTGTTGGATCGTTTCTGAGGCCAGATAGCATCGTCGACATGTGTCATCTGACATTCTGGGCTCCTTGGCTGTGCATTTTCTATAGTTCCTGGTGTTGATTACCTGATCTTGGATGGCGAGCATGAAATACTCGCCATCTTCAGTCTTCAGTCTATTATTATTATTATCATTAGCCATATGGTGCAAGGAAGCCTTGAGGCTTATGCTGCACCAGCCAAAACAAATTCCAGAATTACTCTGAGAGAGAGAGAGAGAGAGAGAGAGAATGATGATGATATCCAGGTCAGGACCCTGGGTGTGCCAAGTCCATACTCACCGGATGTGAGTCCCTGGGATGATTTACAGACACATAGAAATTTGAAAGAAGCTAATATCTTCCCCCTCTTCGTTGCTGACACCTGATAGGAGGAAAAGCGTGGATCCATGATGGTTTCACCATATTCTGGTCTTGCCATTTCCATGAAATAGCAAAAAATGGAATTCTTCAGATCAGGCAACATTTTTCCTGTTTATCTACTGTCCACTTTTGTTGTTTCTGAGCACACTGTAATCGTGCCTTCTTGTTTTTACCGATAGGAGTGAAACACGGTTCTGTCATTACCTGCGGTAACCAGTCTACAACAAAGTACCGCGAGCTGTGCGTTTTGAAATGCCTCTTTAGTCGCTACTCTTGTGCGAGGTTTTCATTTGACTGACTGAAATCTTTCTGTTACCCCTACACAAGTCTTGCTAATCCGTTGGCTCCTCGCATCAACCAGTAAATGGAGGTTGTTGCTGTTGTTCGGTTTTAGGAACATAAGCGACTAAGGCCATTTTGTTCCGTGTATATTGTCTATAAATTACGTGTGTTCTGTGTTCGATTTTCTGTTTATTGGACGAAAAACTCTAGTTTCCGGGAGGAAAACCCTTGCCTGAGACGGTCTAACCTGCCACGTTGTGAAAAAGGCCCAGAAAAATTCCTCACGTCATCGTAATGATTCGAACTAAGGTTTTTTCTGCCCGGTGTGAGGAGGACGGCGATCCTACCAACTGTGGAAATGGAGGATGACAAGAGATAACATCTAACCAACGGCTACCAGACGATCGCAATTGGCTCGATGATATTTGGTTATTGGACCAATCTCGATACGCCCGAGACACAGTCGTGCGTAAAATCAGTGGGTATTTCGAGAAACACGTACAGGCGCAATTGGCCCTACCCACCATTCCACATTCAAAATCTCTTTAACTCTTTCATTTTGTTCATTCTTGCACTGAACTGACACAACATCCCTACGATCTGCATATCTCCTTTACATCACAAGACACGAACAAGTGATGCCGCTACTGAATGAGAGCTCCATTTCATGGAAAAGGTAAGTGTGGCTGATAAAGTGGAACTTAGTATATATACAATGCACACACGCCTACAAACGATACTATACATTCTCCTCAGCCCAATGCAGGTCCGATTATGGTAAATTTTGCAGGTCCGGTTATGCTCAACATCCATCATTGGCAGGAAAACGAATAACGTTCCCCATGAGTAACTTCACGTTTTACCCCCATGCAATCGCCAGTGAACACACACACAATAAACAGAATTAGCAACAAAGATGGCGTCTTGTGCTACATGAACCGATAACCAAAGTAGTCGATGCGACATAGAACTTCCCCACCACACAATTAACCAATCAACACATTCCAAAATGTCGGATCAGTTTTCATCCCGAAATAAGCAGATCTACCTGTGGAAATAGGTAGTTGCCATACATAAATAAAAGATAATTACGAAACAGCTTCCGCAGTCTGAGGCTTTATATCTCTCAAGGTTGTATACAGTTCTTGGAATTTTGGAATATATCTACATTAAACATGCACTCGAGATATCTGATATCCTAAGTTAGGTTCGCATAATTGCATTTAAGTTTGGGCCACCAAGTGGATGATGACTATTATTACAAAAAAAAAAAACTGGCACAAAATTACAACAAAAAGACATCGCAAACTTCACAATGTTCCTTCATGATTAACACTAACGTCCACAACACATCACGCCCTTGTAGGTAACTATACTCCCACACCGTGCGGAAAATCTAGGTTCAAGTTCCGTTAAACCTGAAGGAATTTTTACGGGCTGTTTCAACTCTGTGGCCGAGTTAGTCCGTACGGGCAGACACACTGATATAATGAGGGACACCTGGAGGTATGCCTAATATAAGAATATTCTAAAATTTCAACTCTTTCCAAAGAAAGAGTTTTAGAATTTTAGAATATTCTTATATTAGGCATACCTCCAGGTGTCCCTCATTAACAGCTATAAAATCTCAAATCCTGGACGTTATTTTATAATCACCTTGTTACATAGGGATACTGTTATACGGAAAAACTATTTTGCATTGAAAACTGATTGATTGTTAAAATCGCAAACATGAAGGAAAATAAAACAGATCCAGAGCATAATTTTTGTGCACAAAATTAAATACGTCATCTACCTGAAAACAGGCATAAATACAGGAGTTCTTGGATTTTCCATTCGCTGATTTTCTCATTCGAAGTTAATATTTTTGAGACCTTGTTTCCTTATATTTCATGCATCACAGGTCATGCATTTCATGTCTTGGCTTATCAATTGTTGGTTATATGCATCCATTAAATTTTTTGCAGTATCTATGCATTCATGGGCACAGAAGTACTCAGCCACTTTCCCTAATAACTGTATTGCTCAATAAACTCCTCGTCAATCCCAAAGAGCGAACTTGTAAAACGCAGGCAATCCTGTTTCAGAAGAGAGTGTAAAACTCTTGAGACTTACTCCTGATGAAGGTACTCATGAATTCCAATGTTTTAAAATGGCGAATGTTACATATATCATGTAGAATAAGACGCAACATTCGATATTATACAAAAAAATAATGATAATAAAATAAATAAAAATACTGTAATATAATAAAAGGTTGATAATGACAACCCGCTGCCATCGTTAATTATAACATGATGGCTGGTAAAGCAACTAAAAGCTAAAGAGTGCCAGTGTATTGAGTCTTTAAATTAAGCGCATTCTATAGTTTATTTGCGTGTTTCTGGATGAAAAATCAAGTGTTACTCAGACAAAATCCATACAACTCTCACCAGAAACCGATTAACTTATCCACGTTGTGAAGAAAAGCCATAAAAATTTTTCTAGTCCTAATGGAATCCGAACGCAGGCGTTTATTAGTGTAGAAAGTTAAATATCATAGCCATGCTATCACCCTCAAAGGTTCATAATGGCAGTTTCTGTGTGTGTGTGGTTGTGTGTGTGTGTGTGTGTGTGTGTGTGTGTGTGTGTGTGTAAGAGTAAGAGACAGAGAGACAGAGAGAGAGAGAGAGAGAGAGAGAGAGAGAGAAATTCATTTCGAGTAAAATTATATAATATATTTTTTTGAATTACAGAATACAACAGTGGAGGATGAATATTCATGGCATAATTCCAAATGAGATTAAATCCCGAAAAGTAAGTATTGATTATATTCATTCATTAAATTCCTTCTGTTTTTCTAATAATGAATTAAAAATCTTTAGATGTTTCCTTGTGGTATTTAATTGCGTAACCTGCAATACAAGGGAAAAAGAGTAGTAAAGCACTCGTGGATACTATGAAGATTTCCTTTAATATTTACACCGATGAGCCAAAACATTATGATCACCTATCTAATATGATGTTGGTCCTCCACATGCAGCCAAAACAGCTCGTACCCGGCGAGGCATGGACGATACAAGATTTCTAAATGTGTCTTGTGTGTCTGGTACCAACACGTAACCAGAAGATCCTTTAACTTCTGTAAGGTCCGTGATTGAAACGAGGCAGATTGGAGTTGCTGTTCCAACACAAACCACAGATGCTCGATGGGATTGATGTCTGGGGAATTTGTAGCCCAGGGCAATACGTGGAAGTCATCCTCATGTTCCGCGAACCAGTCTCGAACAATCCGGGCAGTGTGGCATGGCGTATTATCCTGCTGAAAGACGGCACCGCCAGAGGGGAAGACCGTTGCCATCAAAGGGGGTACTTGGTCAGCAATGATGGTTTAGGTAGGTGGTAGACATCAAAGTACCCGGACTGGACGCAGGATATCCCAGCAGAACATCGCCCACAGCATGACACCGCCGCTACCGGCTTGGTTTCGTCCAACGGTGCATCCAGGCACCATCACTTCCCAAGGTAAACGACGCACACGTATCCGGCGGTCCACATGCTGCAACAGGAAACGTGATTCATCGGACCAGACGACCTTCTTCCAATCACTCAAGGTCCAGTTTCGGTGCTCGCGTGCCGATTGTAGGCGCTGTCGCCGGTGAACCGTGGTTAGCATGGGCACTCGGAGCGGCCTGCGGCTACGCAGTCCCATTTTCAGCAGGGTTCGATGTGCTGTGTGTGTGTGTGGTGACACATTATTCCCGTCACCAACATTCCAATTACCGGCGAGTTGCACCACAGTCGCCCTTCTGTTGACACGTACCATCCGGAAGAGCCTTTGCTCACCTCGAGATTCGATGAGCTGTGGTGGTCCAATACCTCGCCGGCGGTTCGTGGGTTTTCCTCCTCGGACTGCTTTCGGTAGGAACTAATTACGGCTGACCGCGAGCATCCGACCAGCCGTGCCGTTTCGAATATGTTCTGACCCAGTCGTCTGACCATTACAATTTGGCTTTTGTCAAACTCGTTTAAGACCGCTGCCTTTCCCATCTGAAGAACAAAAGTAACACTGATTAACTCAGTATCAGGTGTTTTTTATACCGTGACCTGATCCGCTCATGCGCCGTGGTTCACGTGCAGTTGCTTCGATTTGCATAACGACTCGCTAGTTATAATGTTTTGGCTCATCGGTGTATATTTTAAAGTAAAAACTGTTTTTTCTATATAGTATTTTTTCAAAATACCCTTTGGCTGTAAGTAGATGCTTACAACCAAAAGATTGCTTGGCATTTTGTTTCATTTTTGTTATTTTTTAATAACATTAAAATTAGCATTAATAGCAGTAACATTAGAGGTATATGGTACAAGAAACAAAGCTTATACAGTAACAGCCAAAAAAAAAAAAAAAAATCTAATTTCATACATACAGTCACTCCAAATATTTGTCAAGTTCTGCCTTGAATCTATTTAAGCTATCACCCACTGGCTAAAGGCAAACTTCTGCCAATCTATCCTACAACCGTCTTTCCTCAATTTGAATTTATGCCCTCTCAGGCGATTATTCTGAGCAAGAGGAAGAATCCCATTAAGCATTGAGCATGCTCAAACCATTCAAGGCTTTATACACCTCAATCAGATCACTTCGCAGGTGCCTAGTCTCCAGACGCTGTAATTTGCAAAACTTAACCCTTTCTTCGTAACAGCAACCCTTTGTTCCATTCAGTAATCTTGTTGCCCTTCTCTGTACTCGTTCCAACAGCTCTACATTCTTCTTAAAATGAGGCCTCCAGACCTGTATACAGTACACAAGGTGTAGCCTGACCATTGTCTTATGCAAGGGGATAATCACCTCCTTATCACTGCTAGAAAAATTCCTGTATATAATTGCCAAGACACCATGAGCTACTCTTGCAGACCGCCTGCACTGCTCAGAAAACTTCATATCTGCCTCCACAATTTCCCCCAAATCCTTTTCATTCTCTACCACTGTCAGTGTGGTACCACAGAGTTGATACGTTACTCTGGGATTACTGCTTCCCACTGTAGTACTTTACATTTGTCAATGTTAAACTTCATTTGCCACCTCTCAGCCCATCTGCTCAACTTTTCTAGATCCTGTTGCAGCAGCGTACTGTCATTAGTGTCATTAACAACCCTGCCAACCTTCGTATCGTCTGCAAACTTGGACATTAAGCCTGATTTACCATCATCAAAACAACAATGGACCCAACACTGAACCCTGAGGGACTCCACTAATAACATTAGTCCACGAAGAGCAGTGTCCATTGATTACCACTCTCTGTCTTCTCCCACTCAACCATCCCTTTATCCATAGTATATCAGCTTCTTGAGCAGGATCATCAATAGTCGAACCATCTATGTTAAGTGCACCAATCTGATTCATCCCCTTCCTTCTAGAGTTTAAATAAGTAAAGAATTCTTTGCTGTTTTTCTTTGCATCCTTTGCCAAATATTTCTTGTAATCTGCCTTCTCCTGCCTAACCTCCTTTTTTTGACTTGATTACAGGCTAGCTTATATCTGCCGTAGGCTTCTGTGTCGCCTGATAATTTATATACTGCTATGCATTTTTCTTTTCTGCCGCGAGCCTCATTAATTCATCCGACATCCATTTAGGCCTGAACCTTGAACAATATTTCTTAATTGGTATGAAAAGCCTAGTAGCCTCCAAGATTAAGTCCCTGAAGGCTTCCCATTTAGAATTCTCCGTTGGTAACATAATCAGTTGATCCCACTGTATAGAATTTAAAAACTGTCTGAGACCACTGTAGTCACCTTTACGAAAACAAAAACCCTTTCCTTTACCTCTGATGGTAATTATCTCTTTTAGTAAAACCCACCTCAGTACACTGTGATCACTGCCACCTAGTCGTTTCTTTACCTGAATATTCTTAATGCATGAATAATCACTGCTGATAATCAGATCAGGGGTATTACTCCCTCTGGTTGCCTCCTGAACATGTTGCTATAGAAAACAATCCTCCAATAAATCTACAAAAGTCTTGCTAGCGTGCGATTGACCAACCCACAAGTTCCATTCAATATCTGGAAAGTTAAAATCCTCCATTACAAGACATTCTGATTTACTGCAGCATTCTATTTCTCTGCACAACTGTTCATTGTACTCATCAGAGTCATTAGGCCTGTAACATACTCCTACTCGTAATTTGCAAAAATTTTCTCTTTCCCTATGTTTATGTCACACCAAACAGACTCAACATTGCACTGTCCACCCGTGTCAACTGGATGGACTTTCTTAGATTTTATGTGTTTCTTAAGTAACAGCATAACCCAGTGGTTTTCAGTTTAAGTTACTTAAACTTATTATTATTTTTTTTATTTATATGTTTATGTCATTATAAAAAGGTTCACAGTATCTTTTTAATGTTGTGGTGATCTATAATTGATGTTTACTTACTACCTCTATATAAAGAATAAAATTATATACTGTATATATATAATTTGTATTATGAAATGTAATTTTTATAATTATATAATTGTAATAAATATCATATAACATATATATTTTTTAATATATATATATACATACACGGGTATATACAGAGAGAGAGAGAGAGAGAGAGAGAATCGGATCTAACAGGCAGAAAATTGAGTAGGGGTGCCGCAAAATAAATTAATTTACTTAGGGGTGCCATTATTAAAAAAAAAAGGTTGAGAACCACTGGCATAACCCCTCCTCCCTTCCTACCCTCTCTGTCCTTTCTGTACACATTGTACTCCTCAAATTCCAATTCTGCACTGCTTATATCTGTGTGACACCACGTCTCTGATATCCCAACAAGATCTGTCTTTGATGTCTTGATCAGCACTTCAAATTTATCAATTTTATTTACTATACTTCTAGCATTAGTGTACATGCAAGTATGTATACATGCACTTGTTCTTACTCTTGTTCTTGTTCTTGTTCTTACTTGTTCTTACCTAACACAACCCATGTATTTACTTGTACCGTGATGACTACCAGCAGCACTTGAAACCCCCAGCAACTTGCTCTCTAGGCTGCTGCTCATTACAATAGAAGCAGTGTAAGAATCACTTTCGCCTCTGCCTGCGGCTACCGTTAATCTTTTAGTCTGTGTATTCCCCCAATCTAGCTGTTTTCCGACCCACTTAACACTGTCTCGATAGCATCAGCAAATATTTTTGCACCCTTTCTATTTAAGTGTATCCCATCGCTGTAGAAGCAGGCTCTCCTGTTAAGAAGCACAGACCACGCTGAAAAAAATTCTACCCCCATGAGCCTTGCACAATCTCTCCAGGGTCGAATTGATCGACAAGGCTCTCATCATACACTACCTCCTATCGTGTCTGGGCAGAATTGCAGACACTTTCGAATTTATCCCTAACTCGCGTCTTTTTTCCAGCTTTGACCTGACCTGTACTTGTTAAGTAAATCTGCAGATATCTTACTCTTAAAGTGCCAACGTGTACAACAATATCACCTTTTGTACCCTTAAAAGATGATATCTGCCCTACAAGTCATCAACTTTTGCCCCTGGCAGACATGCCCTAGTCCCGTTCCACTTGTCCTTTTTGCATAATATATTCCCCGTCTCCGTGACGATAGAGTCACAGACAATAACTAGTTTATGTGGGAAATACTTTCTATAACTTATTGCAGCGCACAAATGAATTAGCAGAAATGTTTTAATAAAAGTCTTAATAATTTTTTGACATAAATACAGTATTTAAATTTGTGAATTCAATTTTGTCGGAATATGTGGTCATTAAAATGCCTCTGGATGTTATTGGCTCTGTCTGCAAATGTGTAAATATTAATCTATCCAATATTTTGAAATTTGTCGAAGATAATTCAAATACCATAAGAAAAATGAATTTAATTTATTTCTAGCACTGTTGTTAACTGAATCACATCAAATTTTTATACAGAATCGTGTTTTTTATTTATGCTAAGGTTGACGACCCAGAAATTCTTCCTCACTATCCATACAGAGATGATGCCATTTTGATATACGAAGCAATAAGGCGTTATGTTACAAAAGTAGTTTGTCACTTTTATGGTAAGAATAAAATATTTATAAATGATCCCACTGTATTACTAACATAGTGAAGTTCATTCATATTTGAAAGTTTTAAATTATTTATACTGTATTTTCATTAATAACAAAAAGAATACGCGTGTTGTTTTCAAAGACTACAACCCAATGAAATACCATGTACGAGCACATAAATGTGTATAATCATTTATTTCCATCCAGTAAAGTAAGGGCAATGTTCCAGTAAAGCCAAAATAAAGGATTAACATAAATTAAGTGATAATAATAACATATGAAACTGGTACGTGACTTTAACAAATGAATAAAATAAAAATGTAACAAGTTCAATAAAACAGAAGAAAACACCTATACAAATGTTAAACGTTTGATACGAGTGAATCTAAAATATTTTTTATGAACACCTTGTCATGAATCCAGACATCAAGGTCAAGATCAAAAAAAGTGGCTAGCTTGACGAAATTGTTGATGAATGAAGAATCAAGTCTGTTTAGTCTGGAGGGTGTAGACTGAAGAGACTGTCGAAGGAGCAAAGGGTAGGTATTGCTCTTCGAGGGATTGACATGCAAACTAAAAGGTTCAATATAATCCAAGAAGTCGTCAATCAGTTGGTGAGTCCTACACGATGAATTTAAAAGGCTGGAAAAGCCAGGAAAATTTCGTCAGCATAAGAGCAGAAGTTCGAGTGACTTGAAAGAAAAGGAAACAATATGGTCGAGAAAAAGAAGGCCGAGAGGATTACTCCTTGGCCTAAGCTAATGTTTCGAATACAGGTCGAGGATTTGTTAAAGAAGATAAGAGTGAGATCATAAAGTAACTGTTGAACCACATTCAGCAGAGATCCTGAGGTAAAGTAATAGTTCTGGAGCAGAGATATCAGAGAACCAACAGCAAACGAGCTAAGGTGATATCAAGGAAGAAACAGTGCAGATTCTCCTTTTTTTCTGCCATGTTCCGTAAATTGTGGAAATGAGTTAAAGAAAACAAGTTTCAGTTGAACGTATTAAGATGCTATAGGAAACTGACGCTTGTATAGAAGCAAAACTTTGCCTAGAGAGTGGTTTCAAGAAATTTTTTTCTTTTTGGTCTAAAAACAAATAGAAATAGACCTGAAGTGGCTTGGCTCCAGTGATTTTGCATGTTTGGGGACAGGAGTAACTCCGTAGTATTTCCAATCCAGAGATACATTAGCTTCACTTGTTATAAAGTTGTAAAGTTTTAATTTGGTTGTAAAGATTTGCCAAGATATCTAGAAAGTAAAAACCAACAATTTTGAGACCGCAGTTGGGAATACCATCCAGTCCTACTGCAGAGAAGTTTAAATGGGAGTTGATTGACCACTTAAGTTGGAAGATGAAACTAAGATTTTAGACAGCAAGTCACAACTTGCTTGAACATGGGTATTACATTGGAGGATGAGATAAGACTAAATCTGGTAATATAATCTACCCAGGCCTCTAGCTGAAAATCGTTAGGAATATATTTGGATTTTTGTGAAAAGATCCTCCTTTCCTTCTTGAGATCGAACATTGACAAATTCAGTTTAGGGCTGCGTTCTTAACCGTATTAAACAGGGTTCGGTGATCTGAGAAATCAGAACACGACTTGTATGAGATCTGCCCTCAAAACTTCCGAAATGCTTTCTCGAAATTTTCTGCTTTTACAGAAAAAAGGACTAATAAACTGGATATCCTCCGTGGAGCTAGTGTTATGGCTGCCGTTTGTTAATATACTCGTCGTTAATTTTGAAGTATAGCATTTTTATCCTTTTATTCCAGCTAATTTGTATGTTAGAAAACAGGCCTTGCGCGTCGGGTTGCATATCATCCAAGTTTCTTGAGACGACCGACTAACTGGTTAAAATAAATTTATTAAAATAAATAAATGATATATACATAAGATAAAACAGAGATAAAATAAGATAAAAGTGTTAAAATCCAATAAGATAAAAGAGTTAAAATAGAATAAGATAAAAGTGTTAAAATATAATATAATAAAAGCGTTAAAATACATAGAAGCTTTCGAGACGAAGTGCCTCTTCATCAGCTAGTCGGTGAATGGTGTATATATCAGTATATATTGATGGTTACAACAGCAAAAGTCAGCTGGGCATGATCATGTATCACGAGTCTGGTGTCGGTAGAACAGAATTACGTACACGTGATAACCGCCAGCGCTCAGCGCTCCCTTCGTGCGATTCATAGTACTATTATTGGTAACTATGTTCAGTGCTTCAAGCCATGAGCGCTGGCGGTAATCACGTGAATAGTCAACAATTTCAATATCCCCTCGGGGATCAAGATTGTGCTGTTCAACCCAATAATGCTCGGCGACTGCGTGCGTTCAAAATTAGCGGTCGCAGAGCCACCTCATGCTCAGAAACCCAGTCTTTCAATCTTCCACCAGACTCACCTACATAACACCCCCCACAATCTAGACACGTAATGTGGTATACAGAACCACTCCGTAGGAAAGGAGGAACAGGTGTTTTCACCTTAGAAATGATAGACTGTAATTTCCTCCCAACTTCCGTACTGCGACATAATGCACGAGCGAATACTGTGCGTGTGTGTGTGTGTGTGTACGCTTGCATTTGTTTGCAACGTATTCCTAATGGACCCTCACATAAAATTTTTCGTCTCTTTATTTCGAAGCGGACTGCGATAGTGTGATAAGGTCCTGGCCTGCTGACAATTATGAACTGATGATTGATGAATATGAGATCACGTACCCCGTCTTCTTGTTTGTAATGACCAGTAACCGGGCAGAAGTTTGGTCTAGTGAGTATGGTGCATGGAGTTCAATAAGGTTTTCTTCAATGGATACTTGCATTTAGGTAGCCCGAAACCAAGTGCTGGTCAAATCAATTTACTGTTAAATCAGAATGGATACCAAAGGTTACTTCACCGCTCTCTTCTCAACTCAGATTTAGGGTAACGAAAGTGTATAGTGTATATATCGCCATAACAGCATCCACCAGATTTCTCATTCCAGCACTGAAACAAACATCCCAGGAAAGGCATACGTTTTTCAAAAAAAAAAAAAAAAAAAAAAAAAAGCTAATCTACAATTGAAAAAAAAAAAAAATTAAATTATTATTTTCCATAATTAAATGCATTAACCCGTATTCGTGTCTGTAAATTGCGTGTGTTCTCTGGTCGATTTGCCTGTTTTGCTGGACCCAGTTTCTGAGGGAAAAAAATCTTGATATTTACGCCTGAAACCAACTAACTCAGCCACCGAGTGAAAAAAGCCCACTAAAGTTTCTCCCGTTATCGACGGGATTCGAACCTGGGCCTTTTCCACCCGGTGTGGGGAGGACGGTGACGGTACCACTGTGCTACCCACGCAGACTCTGCAATGGAAAACAACTTTTTGCATTAGTCGCTTGAATTTCCAACGAAACGGCTAAACAGCAAGTGTTATAAGGTCTACGTAACATATAACAATCGCTGTTTAGCAGTCTCGTTGTGAAAACATTTAATAATAACATTAATGTATGTATTAAATGTATTATAACTCGCAATCTTAAATACTTGAGCAAAAACTATTTTCTTTCAGATACCGAAGAAAAGATTGCTCATGACTATGAATTGCACCGATGGAGGGAAGAATTAGTGAAAGAAAAAACATTGGGAGGTGTCGGCCTAAAGGTATAGATTATTAATGTCAGTTACTACTAAGTAATTACTGTTAACCAATATTGTTTTGGCATTATTATTATCTACTACTAAGTAGCAAAAACCAAAAAGGATTTGCTTGAATGAATATTGGAAATGATCTCAATATACTTGGAGCCATCCCCAAAATCTGTCGCCAAACACGTAAAAGTAAAATAGCGTCATGGAACCATTAAAGCATTAATTAAAGCATAACTGTATGTTCGCATGCGCTAATTACTGACGTCATGTCGTTTTGTTTTCGCGTCTAAAATAACCAAGACAAACATAATCATTTTATAATTATTGATAAAATAGAGAATCAAATATTTAATTTTTTTCCACATTCAGTAAAATGCCTGTGAGTAAATGGGTTGTAAGAAGCTATTCGAAGGAATATACATTAATCAAAAAAATATTCTTGATGACGAAGTTCAATTCACATGCGTGGTGCTTTAAGTACTGGACATGGTGATCGTGTTGATATAAAAACCCCCGTAACACAAAGAAAACATAAGCAAAATTGTAGAGAGTAACTATAAGTTCTGCCCTCACAATTTAGTCGAATGTCCCCAATGTTCTTGAATAAACAAACGCATACAGCATCAACCAATGAAGTTTCTTATCTTTTCGTTCAGGGAGTACCAGGAGAAGAGAATGACAAGTTCACTTCAGTAGAAGAGATCATCGATACTTTGACAGTCATAATCAGTACCTGCAGCGTTGGACATGCTGCAGCAAACTTCCAACAATACGACGAATATGGTTTCCCTCCGAATTATCCTGGAATATTGTCTGATGACGTTCCTAGAGATAAGGTCAGTGATATTAAAGGAATAAATTTATATATCTTCTAGATATTTACATATGTACAGGATGATTTTTTACTCATCATACCACTCTATTCATCTGAAGAACATAAAATATAGTTTTAGAAACAGAAATTAACACTTGAACAGAGTTGGGAAATTCATGCCACAACATGTTCAATGTGTTCTCCACACTTATCAAAAATGTGTCGCAGTCAGAGTATGAAATTGAGAACATGCACAAACGTTTCCTCCAAAGCAAAAAAAAAAAAACATCTTAAATCGATTTTTTTTTTTTTTTTTTTTTTTTGGTTTTTTTTACAGCGTAGGAGTGGTTCATGGATTCTTCTGAAACAATGTCTTTGAAACAAACCCAGAGATAAAAATCGCACGGGTTTGAAACAGCCGACACGTGAGGCTATGCCATTTTTGTCATACACTTAGGATAACGATTAGAAACCACCGTGTTATTAAAAATTTCGTTCAGGACCTCCAGAACAACTTTGGAATGCATTCAATGTTTCCAAACCTTTCTATACTGAGTAACGATGTTATTGTTGGTACGAAAATTTTGAAACTGCGAAGAGAAGAAAAAAAAAAGAGTATGATGAATAAAAATCACCCAGTACATATATAAGTTTTCATTGTCAGCCCTCTCTTAGATAAAGATACCATTTCAGTTGAGTTTGTATTTATAATACTAATACTCTATAATACAATATGACATTTTCGTTTTAGTATCTTGCGTTTTAGCCAAATGATTGGCTAAAATGGCAAGCTAATATAAAAGATTTTATGTAGAAAGGATTTCCAAGAAATTCTTTAGAAAATCGTCTATTTCCTTATAACCGCACCTTTCTTTTTCTCTTATATTTCTTTTTCTTTCACTTTTCTTTTATATTTTTATCCGAATGCTATTGCAAAACTCGCGATTCCTTGTGAAAAAAAAAAAAAAAAAAAAAGCATTAAATAGCTCATCATAGATCCCTGATATTTTAATATGGACGAAGATATGAAGACTATGGTAAGTAACGAATTTATTTAAAGGACATCACTGAATGCTAGGCTGGGAAAGTAGATCTCTTTGCTTTATCTTTCGCATTGCAAAATAAAATACATACGTTTACTGTCCCGTTTTTTGAGGTTAATATGATTTCTGATCATGCGTGAACTGATTCTGAAGAAAACAAAAACAACTCTTATACGTGCAGAGTATTTTAAAACTGAAATGCAAACATCCCTTTTGTACGTGTGCAAACAACACACGTACAAATATTGTACGTGTGTTGAAACAGCTTAGTTTTCTTTGGCTTTGGAATATTGTGTGTGGGGAGTTAGTAACTCTTACTTCTGTATGAGTCACTGACAATAAATTCACTGTTTTGTGGGTTTCGGGTGTATCAACAACAACATAAGCCATATGATAATAATAACCGATTCATAATAATAACTGAAAGAACAAAAATGCAGCTATTTAGCGTTGTTTATTGCGGAATGTGTACATAAAAAGGTGCAAGTGGACAGAAAGAAAACTAATTTCATTGTCCACTTTGTCTTCGAGAAAGTCGTCAATAAAAATGAAACTGTCATAATGTTTCTGGAAATCCATACAAACTATTAAACAAGGAAAATATTAAAATGAAGGAAAGGGTTAATGCTCTACTACGAATGACAACCCGTGATCACAAAAAGTGGCGCGATCTGTATTAGAAACTGAAGAAATAAAGGGACGTAATGAAATTAAGTAATTGCTGAGAACAGTAGCGTAGCTACCCTTTTTCGGGCCCGGAGGCAAAGAACATGTTCGGGCCACTACTTAATTAATGAAATTTTCAAAAAGAGGAGACAGCCAAAGACGCCGGGCCCCTAAAGGGCCCGGAGGCAATTGCCTTGCCTGCCTACATGGTAGCTATGCCACTGGCTGCGATAATAGTTAAAATACCTTCCATAATGATTAAACATAATGATTAAATTTCCCTAGTGAATTTAGGCTCTCATGGGCAGCACAGTTGGTATAATCACTGACCTCCCTCTCACCGGATGGAAAAGCCCCCGATTCGAATCCCATCAATGAAATTATTATGGGCTTTTTCCCATAATTATTATGGGCTTTTTCACAACGCGGATGAAATTGTTGGTCTGAGGAGAGAGAGTAGCATGTTTTTTATTCTGGAAACTCGGAGTTTTCTTCCAGAAAACAAACAAATTGATACAGAATACAAGCAATTTACAAATATAGTGATGCCTCATAGCCTTAGTTGCTTTGGCATAAATTACATACATACATTCAACCTAATGCCCCATGTACGAATCAAGAAACCTGGAGACGTATGATTAATTTCTTGATATTTATGAATGAGCTGTAAACCTTGTTGATGAATAATAGAAAATTCTGAACCATCCAACAAACTTCTCGATGTAGTTTCAGCACGACAGGAACTTTGAGGAGCAAACTACACTCTGCACAAATAATTCTAAGGCTTCAGATGGTGCCAAATTTGGGAGGTTCAGCTACAATTAAACCAATCCGGCAACTGAAATTCTCAAACATTGAACTTCTGAACTTTGTTTTCATGTGAACTAATATAAATGAATTTAAATGTAATTACAGAATGTTTGTAAATAATTGAATTTATGAATATGTGCTGTATATACATATGTATATACAGCACATTATATATATATATATATATATTTCATTTTGTTTTGTTTTATTTCAGGAACCTAGACAAGAAAAAGACATCATGGCAAGTTTACCAAATAAAGAAACCACGCTAGACATTATGCTCATTACTAAACTATTAAGTGGAAAAGGCACCAAATCGCTGGGAGACTTTGAAGTGCAGTATATGTATGATTTTGCAAGCACAGAAGCAGCCCGGGAGTGAGTAATATTTGATTAATAAATCATTTATAGGAAAAAACAAAGAATAAAACCGCCTGTGAGCTTGCCAATAGCCCCGGTAAGAGTCTCAGCTAAAAAGTAGTCTCTGGCGCGCCTCCTGGTGGCCAAGGTCGGGAGTCAGGGGGAAAAGGACCCTGGTCCCCTACCCCCTGACTGCGAAGCCGCCGGGTGCCGCACTCAACACTCAACATAACACATACACACTTACACACCTACTCATATACATTTACTGCCCCTGGCCTTATGCCTTTTCAGATACTATAGCGGCATGTAGGAGAAACCCTGGAGACCAGAATTAAAACAAACCCACCTTGACCTTGATATTGAACTTAAATTATAAGTTCAGTTAAAATATCACTACGTAGTAATATTTTTTAAAATATCACAACGACCGCTATAAAATAAATCGATTATTATAAAAGCTATCAAAATTTGTTATTATACAGTATTAATGTAAATTTCTATAGTAACAAAAGATTATATAATTATAATTTTATTATATTTTATTTTATAATTTAATTAAAATTATAACTAATTAATTAGCGTTATAATACAAGTATAATTTCATAAAAATTATGAGAAGTAGTGGAGCAGTTCTGATTCTGGTGCACTATGGCCATAGTTGCCGATGTGCCTAATAAATCCCTAAACCAACAACAACAACAACAACAGCAATTCAGATGATTGATAAACTAAACACATACAGCACATTATTATCACATACAATATTATTTTTCATGTTGTCTCTTAACTTTTGCCAGGCGCCCCCCCTAACTGTCGTGGGTATATGCTGTTTTGATATGCATTATACACGCATTGTACACCCATGCATGGAAATACCATCCAGTATTCAGGAGAGCGCAGAGGAGTCAATTGTCCCCCGCCCAACCAAAAATTCGAAATTAAAAAAAGAGAAAAAACTCCATGTTCCGTGTATTATATTGCCAAATGTTTATAAATAATATATTATTGTATTTTTTGTATTATTATTCACATGCTTTCCTAATATTCAAATAAAGATTATCAATCAAACATTATTTATTTGAGTATAAGCGTTCCCAGATCTAACTAAAAATAAACACTCAAAAACCTGGTCACCATGCCCTCCTCCCCTACGATGATACCCGGATACGATGTGTATAACAATACAATGTAATAATGGCCGACGGCACATAAATACGCATGCTTTGAGTGACCATGATTCACGCCCACATAACTACTGAATACGGTGCTGTTTCTTGTATTCTCTCTTTTATTTTGTGAACTCCTGTGACCGTGTGGTCATTCTGGAGTATAAACAGAAATTTAGTTATTTATTATATATACAGTATTATTTAATTATATGCGCTGTCTTAGTAACGATACTACCTATAAATTTAAAAAGGCAGACAGTAATATTTAACATGACAACAGAGCTAGATGACGAATGTGGTCTGCTTGATTCGACATTGGTGGGGTGTGTCACAATCGATGCTATGCAATAATGACTATGTCTTGTTCGGACAGTTGCCTTTTAAACATTAACGAAACAACCATACCAATAGGTCCTCCACTTCTGGTGCCCAAAGGGTCAGGGGGTACTAGGATTGGTTTCGTATGCTATTAAAGAGCAGGGGGGGGGGTTACTGTATCTCGCTGGGAAGCATAATTTGTAATTTCCTTTGCATTTAAATATAGGAAAACATCAACAGTAAACCAATAAACTTTCATAGAAGTACAAATTATCTTTCAGGTATTTAAACACGTACTTCTCGAATGACACACAAGATTTAGAACTTCTAGGAGCTCAGCAAAACTAGTACTTATCTACATTAGTGAAGCTTAGACCTGGTAAAAGAATTACTCCATCAGAAATGAGATTTATAAGGATAACTGGTTACACCTACTTAGATCGTTAAGAAGACATATTTTTTTCGTTGTTGTTTTGCTGCCAAGGCAACTAAAGTTTTGAAGCATCAGTGTATCGTTTCTGTAAACTGGTATACTTTGTGGCCAGTTTATCTGTTTTGTTGAAAAAAAAAAATGACTTTCTGATCCATGCAATCCTCGCCGGAGACTGACTAACTCAGCCATAGTGTGAAAAAGCCTATATAAATTCCTTCCTTCTTGAGGGGATTTGAACCTCAGCACTGTGCAATTATAACTTCATTTCCTTGCGGGAGCTATGAAATAAAATTGTAATGATAGAAGTAAAACAACAGCCTAGAATGATTAAATTCAAACCTACGGTCAAAAATAAAAATTGGTTTAGAGGCTTCTTCGTATATCAATTGCCATGTTCACAGTGCGCCAGTTCTTATGGTTACAATCTACAGCTGTTCAAGTCTAATGTCAACCAGTATCTTCTTTCATCTTGTCAACCTTCAATCCATGCACGGTACTAAGTACTAAAATAAATAAATTTTAAAAAAATGGGGATGAGATCGCTTGGCCTGATACTTCTTTGAAGAAGGCGAAGAATGGACACAATAAGCATAAACTTACGTCGCAGTTTCAGCAGCAAAAATAATTTGCATATTTATGAAGGGAATTCGGTAACATTCACATCATTTATTGATTGCAGTGTGCTAATTACATGGAAGGGAAAACTATGGCGCAGTTAAGTGATTTTATTGTGTGAGTGTCAGGGGTGTATTAATGGAATTTCTTTACTTGATTTTACTCTCTATAATTTCTTTTTCTTCTCTTTTTCTTTTCAGATTCCGGGAAGAACTTAGTAAAATCAGCGAAATGATAAAGAAAAGGAACCGCACACAAGATATGCCATATCCTTGGCTGGATCCTGAGTTTATTCCTAATTCGATCAGTATCTAGTAAAAAAAAAAAAAAAAAAAAAAAAAAAAAAAATTAAGAAACTGGCAAACTCATAATTTGGAGAGAGAGAGAGAGAGAAACAGAATCATAGCCGGAGATGTTCCAACCCTCACGAAGTTCCATTAAGAATTTCTTCTTGCATATTATTTCAACCTCTCCAGGCCATTATACTTCAAGTTACTGAATCCCACCGTTAGAATTTTTCAGTCTACCGACCCAAAATGGAACAGTCCTCTTCAGTAACTTGACCATACCATCTAGAAATACTTTCCTACCTTTCTCATGATGCATACCGGCACAAAAGCAACTAATAGATACCATATGTAAAAATTTCGTGTTCATATCATTTCTGTGGTTTGTAAAGCTAAAATGTTTCATTTCAATGCATACCTATAATCATTTTTTTGTGAAATATTGTGAAATTCATCAAATAAATTTATACATTGCATAACTGGTGTTTTTTTTTTTATTTAAAATGTTATTGTACGAAATTTAAGGATTCCTAATCATTTTTTTGTTGTTGTAATAGGGTTTCAGAAGCATCGGCAACTAAGTAGGCCTGACGTAGCCGAGTGGTCAGGAGCGAAAGTGTTCTGTTCTTGTTTATACTCTGGCACGACCACCAGGTCAGTGGAGTTTACAATAAATCAACCAATACAAATATTAACCGTATTTAGTAGTCACGGACTTGAACCCCGGTTCACTCAAAGAGCGTGTGCTACTGCATTCGCGCGCTTGACCACTTGGCTACGTCGCACGCGTTCCTTGAGTGGACTGAGGTTCAAGCCCGTGACTACTAAATAATAATAAATAAATAAATAAATGCGATAAATATTTGTATTGACGATTTATTGTAAACTCTACTGACCTAGTTGTCGTGCCGGAGTATAAACAGAAAGAAAATAAATAAATAAATAAGGCCATATTGCTCCGTATATACTGTCTGTAAATTACATGTATTCTATGGTCGATTTTCTGTTTGCTGGAAGAAAAACCCGAATTTTCGGGAGAGAAAACCATGAAACTCGTACTCTAGTCTGAGACCGACTAACTCAGCCACGTTTTTAAAAGGGCTGATAGAAAATTCCTCACGTCATAGACCGGACTCGAATTATAAAATCACAAAGCAGAGTTTATGGAGCTGTTATACAGTGGCGGACAAAAAAACTGCATCACTTGTGAATCTTGCAAATAATGTGTTTTACGCTGCACTATGGGTTTCAGAAGTGTTTCAAATGCATTTGTTAGATGGGATATTTATCTCTGCGAATGAAATCCAATAAAAAGACTCCACCTGATATACCTAATTGCCGTAAATATCTTCCCAAAGAGTAAAATGCGTAATTAATGGAAATATGAGAAATCATGCAAATGGCAATCATGACAACCAAACATACATTTTATATTATTTACGTGTAAAAAGTGAAATGACAAGTTAGCGTAATAGTATTATGTACTGTAAATCAGCAAAATAAGTCCTCAATATTTTGTTGTTCCCCCTCGAGCTGCAATTACAGCCTTGCAACGATCTGGCATAGAATTAATCAACTTGTGGATATACGGTTGCCCAATTTCGTGGTACCCTTACAATGCTCTCCTGCGGCTGAATCTTACTTGTTGGATTCTTCTGAGCAATTTTAGACGACATTATGTACCAGCAATTTTCAATAGAGTTTAAATGTGGACTTGCCGGGCCAGTCCAACATTGTAATGCCAGCATTTCTGAGGTATGACTGCACCTTAAGGGAGAAAAACGAGGGAAAACATTGGTGTGAGTATGTTTTAAGCCTTGTGATACGAGAAGAAAAACTCATCATTAAATCTAAAAAGCATAAAACTTACCAATTTTTCTGTGTGGCAAGGTGCTGAGTCCTATTGAAAAATGCGGTTTTTTGACGTCTGTGTGGTGATCCCTAATAACGGGTTTCAGGCACTCCTCCAAGATCGCAGTGTGAGTTTCTGCATTCACCGTTCCGTTAATAAACTTAATTCACCGCACCCCTCTGCTTCATCTCCAGACCATTTTACCGGCGGGGAACTTTACAGTCGGTGTTATGCAGTCAGGATGGCTTGCCTCCGATTTTCGTCTTCTGACATATCGCTTCCCATCCGAGCCATGCAGGTTGAATTTCGATTCGACGGTGTCCCATTGCCCTTTTGTCCATGAAACATGCGTTTTAGCCCAAGCAAGTCGCTTCTTCCTCATTTGTTTGGTCAACAAAAGCTTGGGCCGATAGGCAAGCAGACCACATTCCGAAAGCCGTTTTTGGATATTTTGTGCGCTTGTTTCAACAAGTGAACAAAGTCCAGTTTTAGATCAGAAACACTAGCATGGCAGTTATGAAGGCCTAGCCCTTTCAAATATCGATCTACGGTAATCACTCTCTTACGGCCTGATCCAGGTCTTCTCTTCACATCACCGGTTTCACGCTTTAATTTCAGCACCCGGGATACTGTTCACGTTGACTGGTGGCAGCCTATTTTATCAGCGATAGCACGCGTAGAAAGCCCTTCCTGGGACAGAGCAACAGCTACACTTTTTTTTTATTATTATTATTATTATTATTATCTGTTTATTTCCATAAGGAAACCACCCCGGGACGGCAAAGTGCCAGGAGGGTGCTAAGTACATATCAGGGTACGAGATACTACGTGCAGTGGGTTACATATACTGAACACGTAGTCTCGTCCCGAAATATTATATACACATTTTATGTTTAATATATACAGTATTTACACATTAATGATTCTGTACATACATTATACAGCACATATAACTTACATATTAACATAACTGTTACAGAAGGTATATTTTTACAGTCAACAGATTATTGTTCTTAAAGCAGAAAGCTTCACTTTTATTCACAATTCTTTAGTACTGCCGCCGTAGCCTAGTGGTCAGGCGCACGGGTGCATAAGTACACGTGCCTTGAGTGACCGGGGTTCAAGCCCGTGACTACTGAATACGGTGCTGTTTCTTGTATTCTGTCTGTCTTGTGAACTCCTCTGACCATTTGGTCGTCCTGGAGTATAAACAGAAAAATTTATTTATTTATTTACTTTGCAGCCGATTCATATTTCAGTAAGCCTGTACGAATCCTGGAAGATCTCTTTCCGGTATGTTGCATCCTCACACAGTTTTTCGGCATCTATCTGTAGTGAGTTAAATATTCTCGCTGCATTTGATGGGAAGAATCTTTGCAGGCTACTAAGATTGTTCAGGACTGAACGCAGTGGATTATTTAGTTCTCCGCAACGTCTAGCAGTGGCACGCGGTTTAACTAGAATATTATCCAGGACTGGAGCATCCACTCTGCCTGTGAGCATTTGTGCGAGAGTGTGTATGTTCCTGTTAAATGTCCGCTGCATCCAGGGTGTGATGTTAAGGTTTGAGTAGAGAATGGCCCTTGAGATAGTAAAAGGGTGGCCAGCAACTCTGTTAAGCCATCGCAAGAACCAGTACTCGATCCCAAGGACGGACTTATAATGTGAATCTGGAGCTGAAGACCAGATTTGCGAGGCATACATTGCAATTGGCAGGACACACATTAAAATGTACTTGGTCGCTAGCTGAGGATCCCTAATTCCTACCAGTTCCTGCCTAGTAGCCCATAAAGCGGCGAATATTTTTGTCTTCATATGGGCGAAGTGTTGAGCAAAGGTGAGTCTGTCATCCCACTTAAGACCCAGGTCCAGGTGAGAGTGCACTTTTTCCACACTAGACCCGTTCTTGGTGTCAACTGAACATATGGAGCCCTGATTACACCTCCGCAAAACAGGATACTAATGCGCGTGTATACCTTTCCAACGCCGTATTTACTGAAACGGCTGATGCAATACCTTGAAATTACTGTCTGACGCAATACCTTTGCTTTGCGACAAACAAAATGACTGTAATCAAACAATATCTTATACGTTTCACTACAAATGTTTCTTTTTTTAAGGTAATGCAATTTTTTTGTCCGCCACTGTAGATATCATCATGAATGTTTGCAGTACTCTTTACATTAAAGAAATAGGCTGTTCCTTATTTATATACCATGTGTTCCTTATTTATAATTTTATCTAATAACGTTATCGGCATCCATTTATAGTGGATGTAAAAATAACAGAAATTTGAAATAAATAAATGAATAACCTTAATACATTTGAGGAATTAAGCAGTACAGCAATAAAATAAATCTTATAAACGTACCCAATCGTATTTTATCGAACTTTTCTGCCCTAACAATATTATGATCAATAAAACTCTTAACACACTTAATTCATTAAATATACATTATATAACGGAGTTAAATGATTTTTACATTTGGAAGGTATCATCCATCTGTCCAATGAGCATTGACAGAACGAAATAGCGTTCTAATTACATTTCAGTTAATGTCGTTTATTAAAACTACATCCCAGGAAAACAAATTTTCCAAGGAAATATAAATAGCTTTTAGTGTGATCGATCGGAAATTATAAATTACAAAAGATCTACCAAAGCAGTATTTATTTTTCTCAAATATATTTTGAGATCTTGATACCAGCGTGGCAGAGCTGAGGTGTGGTAATTATAATGATTTTGAATAAGGATTCATGAACTGCAGATAATATCCTGTCAACGTTTTCATAATCTGCTGGAATGGCAAAAAGAGATAATTTTTCAAAATCTGAGGTCTTGAAACTTTAACTGCACAATTACCTCCAGGTCTTTTTTATTCTCCATTACCTTGAGTGTAGTACCTCACAGTTGGTATGTTACTCTGGGGTTATTGCTACTCATACGCAGTACTTTGCATTTGTTAATGTTAAACTTCAGTTGCCACCTCTCAGCCCATATGCTCAACTTTTCTAGATCCTGTTGCAGTAGCGTACTGCCCTTACTGTCATTAACAACTCTACCAACCTTCGTATCGTCAGCAAATGAAAGATTAAAAAGAAGCATTTCGTACTACGTATTAGTAATGCTGATCTATTTACACAGGATAAATGTCAGGAATAACTGCATTAAAAATTGACAAATCACACGTTTTGTAAGCTGAAATAATCCTGGTTTACTTGATTAATAACAAAATATTTAAAACATATCAGAAACATTTAAATAAAGGGGTGAACACTTTATTTTAATTAAAGAAACGTTGAAAAGTTAACAGTAAACAAATACTTTGTTTATCGGTAACTTGTGACTATTTTCTTCAGTCTGTTCACAAGTTTGAACAGACTGAAACTTGAGGATGAAAAAGAATTGCTGAAAATGGAGATGATAAAAACTATTGGGTAAACCATTACGTTTAAAATTTCGGAAAACAGGACATTAATGCCCTAAAAATAAACTTTCGGAACACCGAGACAAATCCTGAAAAACCGAGACGTCTGGTCACGCTGCTCTAGTCTTATGTAAGTAGTCAGTAGAAAATAAACTAGATGATTTTGTATTTAATGGGCTTTCTGGTACTGTATTCGTAGTCTCAAGGTAGTGGAACTACTTCATTCAATAATATTTTGCTATTGAATGAAACAAGTTTTGAACCTGGAGTTGGTCCTCTCGAGATAATTGAAAAAGTTGAGGTCTCATTAATTACTATTTCTGATTACGTCCCGTTGGCCTTATGCCATGCTCGGAAATACCCGAACTTTCTACCTATGAGGCCAATTTATGGTTGAATAAGGCATGAAGATCTGCAATTTTGCCTTCGGTGTGAACGGATACTTTTGGAAGATATGTCGTATGCATCTGAGGAATCTTTGTTTGCAGCCAACCTAGTAATAAACGTGGAGGAAAGGCAAGAAACTGTTTAAACTGCGAATTATGATCTGCTCTGTAAATAAACTATCTTCTGGCTTAATGATTGCTTCTTTTACCCAATGGTCAGGAGAAACGTTTTGTTCTATGGGGACCTGACTACATGCAATTGAATTATAGAGGCCAGGAGAGCAGTTGTGAGATTAATCTGTACTAGTCTGTGTGCCTTGTGACTGTTCCTTAGAATGTCACTACAGATACATGGTACTCTGACTGTTCCTCAGACTGCCACGTATCTGTAGTTCCAGGTTGACCTGCCAATGAATCTGAAGATGAGGCAGGTTAATGGAGCGATTTAAAAACGATAATTTTATCAAGTTAGAGCGCATTGCAAACAAACATCCAAACTCCTACCAAACTATTGGAAAAAAACTTTGTCGAGTTACGGGGTTTTTCATCAGCTTAACAAACAAACCGACAATTGAATATGGCACAATACACTGACGCTCTGGAACAGTTGGTGCCTATGCGAGAATTCTCAAAACAACCAACCCTTGTCGAGATGAAACACACAAGGAGCATAAATTTAAAGTGGTAAAGGACGAGTAACTACCATCTGATATTGTGGAGGTGGATAGTTTGAATAATTTTAAGGAAGGAAAATTTAAGCAATTTTTTGAATGTTTATATCAGTGCTTTCCACCCTTTTTTTATGCCGACACACCAAGCACAGACCAGAAATATATCTGTGGAATTATGACGGTTAAATAGCAGTCATAATTCATTTTGAATGTGCTCGAACTTGTAATCGGCATTAACTGTCCTAACATTTTGGGAAAAATCTTGGAAGTTAAACAACTGGAGCGTTTCGAGCTTATCAACCTACGATGATATCGTACGGCTATTGTACCGGTGTTTTGGCGAGAACATCGTAGCACGTAACGGTAGCACAGTGCCATAGCAGGAGTTTAATCATGACAAATAAGTAGCTCGAAGGTTCTAATCACTTAGACATGTATCTTTTTGCGTTTAGCTAAGGAATTTTACTTTTTAATAAGGATATAATATAACTAATTTAACGCTGCCATCGAAACGGCATAACGTAATGGATATCTTGAACTTGATAGCATAAGGTATAACGTAAAACTTGATATCACTGTGTTTAGGAATCTATTAGCTTAGTGAAGTATTGTCAATTAATCAATTAAATTTATTAATTTTCATTGTTAATCAATTAAATTGTATTTTAACGGAAATCATACCCCAGACTAGAGCAGCAAGACAACGGGCACAAAGTAGTGGGAGTGCTGTGGCTCGGGGCAGAACCGAAGGGGGAATTTCTCCAACGTATCCCAGACTAACAAAATGTGCAACTTGTGAAATGTTTTCAGAGCTTTCTGAGAACCGGGCATGACTCAGCCAACGGGGATGTTTGTGTGTGCTATGCGTAGAGAGTGTGAAGAAATTAGGCGCCAACTCAGTGTTCTAATGTGCGTTTATGAGAGTTCGGAGAGTAGAGCAGAAACCCTGGAAGGAATTAAATTGGGGAGCCATCAAGCTCTCAGCTGCCCACCTCAACGTCAGAGCTTATACTTGTGCATCAGACAACAGAGCAGAAATCTCCAAGGCAGAATGCGCTGGTTCCGAAGGAGGTAGTTATTACCGATGACTCTATTGTCAGGGAAACAAGAAATATGTCGTGCAAGAAGGATAGGTGGAACAGAACGTCATCTACTTCAGCCAAGGGCAAAAGTACATAGATGTTGCTGATGCTATCGAGACAGTGATAAGTGGGAGTGGGTCGGAAAACATCTAGTTTTGGGGATTTACCCAAAGTAATAGTTTAACTAGGTCGCAGGCAGAGATGAAAGTGAGTCTTGCACTTCTACTGTTGGTACATGCAGCAGCCCGGAAAGCAAGGAATGTAGGATTTCAGGCTCTGCTATTGGTCATCACAGAACAAATAAATACATGAGCTGTGTTAGAGTAACTAAGAGTAAGAGCATGTGCATGTATATTTGCATGTACACTATTGCTAGGAGCATTGCAAATAAATTTGATATATTTATCAAATTAAATATATCAAATTATATTTAATTTTGATAAACATATCAATTTATCAAAAAAAAAAGTACTGATTAAATCATCAAATGCAGAAAGATTGTAGGAATAGCGGAGACATAGCCTCACTCAGACAGGAAGAACAACAGGAGAGGACAGGTGGAGGGGTTATAACTTAATAAAGTTATTTATTTATTTTTTTGATTTGGTAGTTGTTGGCGCATCGGCTTCTGTGGCCATATTGCACCTCCCAAGGTTTTTGCAGTACTTTGATCCAAGCTCGAGGCGGGAATCGAACCCGCGACCTTTGGGTTGCCAGGCAGGTACTTTACCCACTCGGCTAGCCCGGTCGGCTTAATAAAGTTATAAAAGAGGTTAAGCAAGCTTAACCTCCTTTATGACTTTATTAAGTTAAGCAGAATATGATAAGTCTCATAATCATAATCGGCAAAGAATGCAAAGAAAAGCAGCAAAGACTTCGATGCTTACATTAACAGTAGAAAGAATGGATTGAATCACATTGGGAAAATTGATGTATATGAGTTAACTGTTGATGACCCTGCTAAGAGTGCGGACAAATTGAAGGTATTTTGCATCTACATTCACATATGAGGAATTCTTTAGGGAAGAGGATGCCAGAAGTAGGCATCATAATTAGAGTTATCACAGTCGTATAACTCTAACGAGGAGTTATACGACTGTGATAACTGAAAAGAAAGTGGTGAATAAATTATTGAAGACTGACATTAAAAAAAAGCACCTGAAGTGGATGGAATCTATCCAATTATTTTAAAGGAGACAGCCAAGGAGGTAAGCTTACCCTTAGCTATAATTATGAGAGCATCCTTGGATTCAGGGACGGTCATTATGGACTATAGGTATCCCCAATTCATTATTTTCCTTGAAGTCTGTTCAAGGGAAAATAATGGAATCACTGGTAAGAAGTAATGCAGGACCATGTAGACAGGTACGATATCCCGGTGCATTCCAATCCAATCAGAGGACTACTTTCAGGACAGTATAAATTTTTTGTTGCGATCCCTAATAATGAAAAATTACTACAACTGTCACTGATTCTGTGTTTAACTGGAAATTATTTCATGCACCACAAACAGCACTCAGCTAGTGATATTTTTCAATAAATACAGTACAGCAATTATTGTAGGTATGTTCAGCATTTCGAAAGTTGGTTACAATTGTTACCAGCAGATGGCAGCAGTATCTAGGTGAATTGTATATAGACGTTTTGGAAAATTAGAACTAAATATTAAAAACGTTCACTGAGATTTATATAGACCAGCGGTTCCCAAACAGTGAGCCGCGGCATCTCGAAACGCCGCAGCGAACTCACAGGGGCGCCGCGGGGTATTTTAAAATTTCAAGGGAAACACAGCGATACTCGACATCTGTCGGACACCGCGCGAACTACTAGCTCGAGATAGTTCACAGTTTCAACATTACTTATTAAGTTGTTTGGACCTAACTACTTAATAAACGGAACTGTTAGGTATTTCGTTTGGCCTAGGGGCGCGGTGAAAAAATTACTGAGACACTAAGGGCGCTGTGTACCAAGAAAGTTTGGGAACCTCTGATATATGCCCATCTAATTAACTGGCACACAACCAGTTTTTTAATTGGCCACTGTACCAATACGTCTTTTGCTAGCGGATCACAAAAAATCAAAATCAAAAGACATAAATTAAAATAAACGAATAAGCCAGTGAATAATGGGCTATTAATTATTTTTTAATACTATTTTATTGGAAGTGGCACAATCCTCTGCCATCCTAGAGGTCAGACTCCACACTAATCCTCAAATACAACCGGTTGAAAATGTGTAGTCGGTTCCTACCTGCCCAGGTACTCCCCAAAATTCAGGCACTGCTCCGTCTTGAAGTCAACCTACAGAAAATGGCTACCGACTACAAATACCGTCACATGCTCCTCGAGTGGATTACATCTGTGGAACTGGGATAAATTCCTCCAAACTGGGTTACGACGTTCAGTTCCTCTTTATATTTTCCTATTATTATAATTTCAATTTTACATGTTTAATTTTGTGTAACTCATAATTTCCCATGTAAACGTAATTTTTGCCTATTTAATCACATATACAGGGTGTCTCAAAAATACACGGCATAACTTCAGGAATGAGTTCCTCATATGTAGCCAATAAAAATATTTTATATCAACATAGGTCCGGAAATGCTTGGTTCTCGAATCATTAACCGGAATATCTTATCTCCTGCAGGTGATTTCCTTTATCACAAGGTTGACAAAATTTGGTGGTTTTCCATTCTGACCATGTACTCAAATCAGGAGCAAGCGGATATGCACTTTATGTACGGTTTGGGGTTCGGAAATGCTCTGGAGGTTCGTCGTTTGTAGCACGAAAGGTTCCCAGAACGAAGATGTCCAGACAGGAAAACGTTTGAAGGTATCCATCGCCGCCTTTGTGAACATGGGACCTTTACACCTCGTGCTGCCGACAGAGGACGACCAAGGTCTACGACTCCTGAAGTAGAGGAGGAGGAGATTTTGGATGTTGTGTATGTCACTCCTGGAATCAGCATACGTAGAATAGCAATGCAACTGGCTGTTCAACGTTCGACTATTTGGAGAGTGTTGCGAGAACATCAACTGTATCCTTACCATCTGCAACGGGTACAGACCTTGTTACCAGCAGATTACCCTGCGCGAGTAACGTTCTACCAGTGGTTCTTGCAGCAGTGTGGTACAACTCCTCACTTTCCTGCCTTAGTGACATTCACAGATGAAGCACAGTTCACACAAGACGGAATCCAAAACTGTCACAATCAGCATGTATGGGCCGAGGAAAACCCAGATGCAATTCTTCCATCACATCACCAACAGCGGTTCAGCCTCAACATCTGGGCGGGTGTTTTTGGTGATAAAGGTATTTGGGCTCCATGTACTTCCAAACAAACTCACAGGGCAGTCGTACAGAAGTGCAGGCGTACAAGACATTCCGGGTAATAACTCAGGAACCAAGTTATTAACCGGAATGTCATTTCCGGAACTATGTTGATATAAAATATTTTTATTGTCTACATATGAGGAACTCATTCCTGAAGTTATGCTGTGTATTTTTGAGACACCCTGTATGAGGTAAAACTCCTGGCCATGTCGCCGTGATGAGAATTATTGTTACTAGTACATGTACCGTACTTAGCAGCAATAAAGAATTATTATTATTATTATTAATGTAAAGCAATTAAAGCAACATGTTTGCTTGGTTGTTGTATGGTTTTAGGCGCATCAGCAAACTTAGGTTGTATTGCGTCTTATACATTATGTTTGTAAATTGCGCCTGTCCTGGTCGATTTGCTGTTTTGCTGGACAAAAAAACCCGTGTTTCTGGGAGAAAAAACCATACTACCCTCAGGTGAATTCGACTAACTTAGGTTTTATGGGCCCTTTTCACAAAGTGAAAAGGGCCCATAAAAATACCTGGCGTCATTTGATGGGTTTCTAACTCAGGTCTTTTCAACGCGTTGTAGGGAGGAAGCAATTACACCAACTGTGCTACCACGAGAAGAAACGCTATGTGGTTAGCAATTCATTTCAATCAACTCATCAATGTATTTCATGGCCCTGATTGATGGTCAGAACAATGGTTACATCGCCAACATCTTGAACCGTGAGGAAAAGGATGAGTTCGAATTCTGTCTGAAGGGAAGAAATTTTAGGCTTTTTTTTGCGCAGGTAGCCAAAAAATCCAGAAATATGGTTTTTAAGTCCAGCATACCTATCAAAACATATTTACTCTAGTCTTATATTACATTACTTAATCGTAAGTAATGAGCGCATGTTTGTTCACGTGCTAAAAAACTCGGATTAACTCATGGGGAAATCCCCGTACCCTCCGTCTGAAATCGGTTAACTAATGCCTCGAATGAAGATAACTTTAGAAATTTCACCAGTCTTCGACGGAAATTAAAAAATAAAAATTAAATAAATTTTCTGCTTATACTTCTGAATGACCACGGTCAGAAGAGTAAACCCAAACCTCTCATAACGAGTTGGAGACGGTGATGAATCGTGCCAACTCCGAATCAAACGTTTCAAATCAAGTGTGATGTGTGTTATGGTCAAAAACGTTCCCTACCTCTAAATTTTTTCACTTCTCTTCGTGACTGTCTTTGAGAAGTCTCATGAGCTGTACATTTGTTTTAGTGTCTTGTACAAGGCTTCAAAATGATTGTAAGATATATTAATAGACACGGATTTGACAATAGACAAGATAGGCGCTGAAAATTGAAAGGATGCAAAAAAAAAAAAAAAAAATAGCAGTTCACGTTTCACATACCGGAATATCATAGCATGTCCCAGTTTGCGAAAATTTGACGATGTAATTTATATTTCAGAATCAGGACAACGCGTTAACGTGGAACCTTAGAAGCAGCTGCATCCACGTGTCAGCTCTAAAGATCTGCAGTGAACACGGATATTTTCCTGTTTGCGGAGGGTGGGTGACGAAAAAAGAAAAAAACATTGACATTTTATGATGAGTGGGAAGTAAAAGCAGCATTTCCTATTTTGAATCCATTCAGGTGCTTGAAGCCTTGGCATGGCTTCCATAAGCTTTTTTCATTTGTTGCATCATACAATACATTGATCAATATTATTAAAACTTATAGGAATTTTTAAATCATCATGGATGAATAGGAGGAACCGATGCAAACACGTTCTTGAGAACCGCTCAAGCATTTTCAAGAGCGAATTTTCAACAGCGAATTTTGAAGTAGGAAAATGGAAAAATAAAACAAAACGGAATCCTTGCAGCCAACACATAAAAAGTTAAATCAAACAGTGTTCAAAAACAAAATTAATCACGATTAGTTTTCTGAGTGGCAGAAGTCATCCATCAAGATAAAAGTTACACAACAATCCTTTTTCTCCATCCTACCAATCAGCACAGACGTGAGAGCACCAATTCAGAAAAGAGATAATAAAAAGATCTATTGTCGTTTATTGCCAAAATGTTGGGTAAACCGTCACAAAAATTTATTGCGCTTAAAAAGTAGCAATTATTATGCATGCCTGGTTCTTCCGAGAACAATCACCCAATACTTCGATATCGGTAAGCTTGAAGAAAAAAAAATTATTCAAAAACTTCGAAAAAACATTATTTCAATAATGGAGACCGATTAATCGATAAATGTAAAGCATGTTAGAGAACCAATAACAGATCAAAGGATAGCATGAGTAATTATAGACCTGTTAGCTTCTGTTCCAGGAAATATAATGAAGTCACTGGTTAAAGAAGAAATGTAGTGCCACCTTGATAGGAGTGCAGTTATTCTTCAATCACAGTATGGATTTGTTAAGTGGTGATCTTGTCTGAAAAGTTTGCTTCGATACCACGATGCTGTAAAAAAAAGGAAAAGGATATAAAAAATAATTTTGGTATCATACACTTGGATATTAGGAAATTTTATGAAACTGTAGCACACAAAAAATTGCTGTATAAATTGGAGCAGTGTGGCGCTAAGGGAAAATTACTGCTATGAATAAAGGGACGGTTGCGTGGCAGAAGACATAGAGCGCTTATCAATGGACACCGCTCATCGTGGACTAATGTCGAGTCCTATAGGTTTTATCCCGTGTGAGGACAGACATGACCAAATGTGGATATCCATCCCATGTGCTAGACAGATGCCTATTACAAGCACAAGAACTCGCATCCCACCCAAGCCCCCCGAACCTAGACAGTATACATTCCGCCTACATCTCTACTATCCAGGCGTGTCAGGTCGGATCTCAAAAATCCTCAGAAATTACAACATCAAATGCATACAGTTACCCTGCAGAAACCTACGTTCGCTTGTCTCCAGTGTGAAGACCCCTGTCACACCTCTCTTGCGAAGCAATTTAATATACCGCATCACCTGCAGAGACTGTGACAGCTGCTACATAGGTGAGACATCAAGACGTCTTCAAGATCGCCTTACGGAGCATGACAGAGCAATCTGGCTTGCCGAAACTGACCAGTCCGCAGTCGCGGAACATTTTTGGGCCACCAACCACGATCTCGATCCCAAACGTGACTTCGAAATAGTGGACCACTCGTGACACTTTCGCCACCGCGCATGGCTAGAGTCACTTAATATAATATTAAACAATCCGAAGACCATAAACCTCTGCAAAGGCATGAGAATGCACCCCATCCTGGAGACAACCATTCTACACCTCGACAAACGCTGGAGTAAAACAGCGCATGTCCGTGCGACAACAATAGGAAACCAGCTTGAATAACGTGACTTCACTCTCAGCTCACTGCACGCATAACTATATCAGTTGTATTCAAATTTCAATATATTAGTTGACAAAGAGGCTCGTCAGCCTCGAAAGCTTCTGCTGTATATTTGTGTTATTAAATACATTCACTGGGTTATACTGTATTTCTTTCTTACCTATAGGTTTTGTGCTGGGCCCATTGTTGTTTTCTGTATTTATTTTTATTACTGATGAGTATATATCAGGCTTAACGTCCAAGTTTGCAGATAATACAAATGTTGGTAAGGTAATTAATGATAGTTGTAAAGCTACTGCAACAAGACCTAGAAAAATTAGATAGATGAACTAAGAAATGGCAATTGAAGTTTAACATTAGCAAATGCAAGGCACTGCATATGGACAGTAGTTTTCGCATATTAACCTGCCAACTGTGTGGCACTACACTCAAATAATGGAAAAAAGAATTCGGCGTAATTGTGCAGTCAGACATGAAGTTCTCTGAGCAATGCCAACACGGTTCCAGGACAGAGCATGGGATTTTGTCAAAGATATACAGGAATTTTGCTAGCAGGGATAAGGACGCGATTGTCCAATTCTATAAGGTAATGATTAAGCCACAACTTGAGTATTGCAAACAGGTCTGGAAGGCTCATTTTAGGAAGAAAGTGGATCAGCTGGAACGGGTGCAGAGAATAGGAACCAGATTGGTGAGGGGAACAGAACGGTGGTCCTACCGTTCTGTTCCCCTCACCAATCTGGTTCCTATTAAACAAACGCTTCATTTCTGCAAATTCCAGCGTTTGGAGACTAGGCACCTGCTAGGTGATCTCATGAGGTGTTTAAGGCTTTGAATGGATTGTGCGAGCTCAATGTTGATGGCACTCTTCCTCTTGTTCAGCCCTTGTGGGTAGCACAGTTGATAGGATCGCCATCCTTTCCCCACACTGCGTGGAAAAGACCTGAGTTCCAATCCCGTTGATGACAGGAGGAATTTTTATGGCTCTTTTTCACAACTTGGCTGAGTTAGTCGGCTCAGACGAGGTACAATGGTTCTTTTTTCCCCCCGGAAACTCGGGTTTTTTTGTCCAGCAAACAGAAATTCGACCTCAGAACACACGCAAATTACTAGCAATATACTCGAAGCAATATGATCTTAGTCGCCGATGCTCCGAAAACCCAAAAAAAAAAAAAAAAAAAAAAACAATGCAGTTGCTCAGACTACATACATGAAGCGGCATAAATTCAAATAGATTAAGAATGGTTGCAGGAAAGATGTGAAGAAATATGTCTCAGCAAGCGTGTGGTTAATTGTCACAACAAACTTCAATTTGTTGTTGTTGTAGAAGTAAATATATGGAATAAATTTACAAAAGAACTAGAAAGACTATTGGACGGGATGAAACAGGTGATGCGCAAAGGGTTTTTTTTTTCACCTGATGCTGTATGAGGTTATTTTCTTGCATCATAAATGATCCAACAAAGGAAAATCTCTAAAAAAAGCTGTTGGTCCTTGAGGCTGTCACAGACATTGTCTCAGATATGCTAAGATATGCTTGCTACCTAAAAGTCTAAAACGCTGATGGAACTGACATGCGGGTGACACTGAAATCAAGTAAACCTAATTTCCGCAAAGTCCGGTCGGTCTGTGAAAGCCAAATCCTCTGCTTGCATCTTAACGATGGTGGGACTGTTAGTAATGCTGGGTATAACCCCCATGTGCAAGTGCTGAAATACGGCACCTAGCATACTGTAGGTGACAACCCAGGTGCAAACCAACGTAAGCAGGGATCCAGTTGTGGCGCCCACACCACACGGAGAAATGCCTCTCCTCAGTGTTACCAGGAAATACTAGGTGGTAGATGACTCTCATCAACCGATGCAATACCACAACTTTGCTTATTGGAGGCTTAAGTGGTGGAATCCATGTTTAGCCTCCAGAGCAAAGCTCTGGAAAACCCTCTCCTATCTCTTCCATCATGCAGTATAATTGATGTCCTTTCAGGTTACAATGAACATCATGGCGACAATGAACGTCATGGTCACAATGAAGATCCAATCTTCCTTACATTTTCAGGGTACAGTTCTAAAACTGTTGTTGCAGGCCAACAGCTAGATAACCCACCGAACCGAACCTATCGGTAACACTCTAGGAGGCTTCCGGATCAGCTAATGTATAATCTGGCTGCCTCTACTCTGATAGTTATTGACTTTTTATACTTATATATTTATTACAGGGATGTAATAAGCAAAGTTGTGGTATTGCATCGGTTGATGAGAGTCATCTACCACCTAGTATTTCCTGCTTCTATAAGGATGGGATACACTTAAATAGAAAGGGTGCAAGAATATTTGCTGATGCTATCGAGGCAGTGTTAGGTGGGTCGGAAAACTGCTAGCTTGGGGGGAGACAAAGACCAATAGATTGACAGTAGCCACTGGCAGAGGTAAAAGAGATTCTTGCACTGCTTCTATTGGAATGAGCAGAAGCCTGAAAAACAAGATGCATGGTATTTCAGAGACTGCTGGGAGCCATTGCGGTACAAGTAAACACATGGGTTGTGTTAGGGTAGCTAAGAATAGAAACAGGTGCAGGTATACTTGCGTGTACACCAATGCTAGGAGTTTAGTAAATAAATTTGATGAATTTGAGGTATTGCTCAAAACATCAAAGGCAGATATTGTTGGGATATCAGAGACGTGGTGTCACACAGATATAAGGGATGTAGAACTGCAATTCGGAGAGTACAACGTCTACAGAAAGGATAGAGAGGATAGGAAGGGAGGAGGGGTTATGCTATTAGTTAAGAAACACATAAAAACCAAGGAAGTGAAGCCAGTCAACATCGCTGGACAGTGCAGTGTCGAGTCAGTTTGGTGTGACATAAGCATTGGGAGATCAAAATTGAGAGTAGGAGTGTGCTATAGGCCTAATGACTCTGATGAGTATAATAAGAAACTGTACAGGGAAATAGAGTGGGCCAGTAAATCAGAGAGTCTTATAATGGGAGATTTTAATTTCCCAGATATTGACTGGAATTTGGGGGCTGGTCACTCACACACTAGCAGGGCTTTTGTGGATTTATTGGATGATTGTTTTCTACATCAGCATGTTCGGGAGGCAACTAGAGGGAGTAATACTCTTGATTTGATTATCAGCAGTGATTCTTCATGCATTAAGAATCTGCAGATAAATGAACCACTAGGTGGCAGTGATCACAGTGTGCTGAAGTGGGATTTACTCAAAGAGGTAACTACCATTAGGGGTAAAGGGAAGGGTTATTGCTTCCGTAAAGGCGACTACGATGGACTGAGACAGTA
Source organism: Mastigoproctus giganteus (assembly GCF_048544385.1). Lineage (NCBI taxonomy): Eukaryota > Metazoa > Arthropoda > Arachnida > Uropygi > Thelyphonidae > Mastigoproctus > Mastigoproctus giganteus. Next base: position 163,097,999 of record NC_143582.1, on the reverse strand, counting down.
TTTAAATTCTATACAGTGGGACCAACTGATGATGTTACCAACAGCAAATTCAAAATGGGAAGCATTCAAAGAACTTATCTTGGAAGCTACTAGGCTTTACATACCAACTAAGAAATATAGTTCAAGGTTTAGGCCAAAATGGATGTCAGATGAACTAATGAGGCATATGGCAGAGAAGAAAAATGCATGGGATACTTACAAATTAACACATGACACAGAAGCCTATGATAGATACAAGTTGATATGCAACCAAGTTACAAAGGAGGTTAGGCAGGCGAAGGCAGATTACGAGAAATCCTTGGCAAGGGATGCAAAGAAAAACAGCAAAGAGTTCTTTACTTATGTAAACTCTAGAAGGAAGGGGATGAATGAGATTGGTCCACTTGATATTGATGGGTCAACTGTTGATGATCCTACTCAGGTAGCTAACAAACTAAATGAATATTTTGCATCGACATTCACACATGAGGAGTTATTCAGCAAGGGGAATGCCAGAGGTGTATTCAACTCTAGCAGTAAGCTACAGAATCTTGAAATAACTGGGAGTAAAGTGGAGGAGAAACTGTTGAAGATAAACACAAGAAAGGCACCCGAGGTGGATGGGATCTATCCAGTTATATTAAAGGAGGCAGCAAAGGAAGTAAGCAAACCCTTAGCCATAATTATGAGAGCTTCCTTGGACTCAGGGGAGGTACCCATAGACTGGAAATGTGCAAATGTGACCCCAATTCACAAAGTAGGATCAAAGGCTGACACAAGTAATTATAGACCTGTGAGCTTAACTTCTGTTCCAGGAAAATTAATGGAGGCACTGGTTAAAGAAGCACTGCAGGATCATTTAGACAAGACTTCAGTTATAGCTCAAACACAGCATGGTTTTGTTAAGGGGAAGTCTTGCCTGACCAACTTGATTGGATACTATGATGCAGTCACAAAAGAACTGGATGCAGGGAATAACTTTGATATTATATACTTGGATCTTAGAAAGGCTTTTGATACTGTTGCACATGGAAGACTGCTACACAAATTGGAGCAGTGCGACATTGCAGGCAAATTGCTGCTATAGATAAAGGGGTGGTTGAGGGGGAGAAGACAGAGAGTGGTAATCAATGGACACTGCTCATCGTGGACTAATGTTATTAGTGGAGTCCCTCAGGGCTCAGTGTTGGGTCCATTATTGTTTTCTGTATTTATATATGATATTGGTGATGGTATATCAAGCTTAATGTCCAAGTTTGCAGACGATACAAAGGTTGGCAGGGTTGTCAAGGACACTACTGACACTATGCTGCTGCAACAGGATCTGGAAAGGTTGAGCAGATGGGCTGAGAGGTGGCAAATGAAGTTTAACATTGACAAATGTAAAGTACTACACATGGGAAACAGCAACCTCAGAGCAACGTATCAACTCTGTGGTACTACACTGACAGTGGTAGAGAATGAAAGGGACTTGGGTGTGGTTGTGCAGGCAGATATGAAGTTCTCTGAGCAGTGCAGACGGGCTGCAAGAGTAGCTCATGGAGCATTGTCAATGATATACAGGAATTTTTCCAGCAGGGATAAGGAGGTGATTATTCCATTGTATAAGGCAATGGTCAGGCCACACCTAGAGTACTGTATACAGGTCTGGAGGCCTCATTTCAAGAAGGATGTAGAGCTGCTGGAACGAGTACAGAGAAGGGCAACAAGATTAGTGAATGGAACAAAGGGGTGCTCTTACGAAGAAAGGCTTACGTTTTGCAAATTACAGTGTCTGGAGACTACGCACCAGCGAGGTGATCTGATAGAGATGTATAAAGCCTTGAATGGGTTGAGCATGCATGCTCAATGCTGATGGGATTCTTCCTCTAGCTCAGTAAAATCACCTGAGAGGGCATAAATTCAAATTGAGGAAAGACAGATGTAGGATAGACGTGCGGAAATTTGCCTTTAGCCAGCGGGTGGTTGGTTGGTGGAACAGACTTCTATCCCTTGTGGTGGAGGTTGATAGCCTAAATAAGTTTAAGGCTCAGCTTTACAGGTATTTTGAACGAACAGAGGGGTGAAGTGGAAGTGGTTTTTTTTTTTTTTTTTTTTTTTGGCTGATGCTGCATAAGCTTGCTTTCTTGCATCAAATGCCTCTACTAATGCTAATGCTAATGCTAATTAGGGAAGGAACAGATGTAGAATTGAGGAAGGTCAGATGTAGAATAGATGTGCGGAAATTTGCCTTTAGCCAGCGGGCGGTTATTGCCGGAACAAACTTCCATCTGGCATTGTGGCAGTTCATAGTTTAAATAAATTAAAGGAGGACGGGACAACATTTAGAGGGGATTGTTTTGTAATTTTTTTTTTTTTTTTTTTTTTTTGGCTGATGGTGTATAAGCTCATACACTTGCTTTCTTGCATCACATGCCACCATTACTACAAGCCACCATATATACATCCCCAAGTAACCTTGGCAGAGTCAATTTTTCTCATTGGCATTAGCATTAGCATTAGTAGAGGCATTTGATGCAAGAAAGCAAGCTTATGCAGCATCAGCCAAAAAAAAAAAAAAAAAAAAAAAACCACTTCCACTTCACCCCTCTGTTCGTTCAAAATACCTGTAAAGCTGAGCCTTAAACTTATTTAGGCTATCAACCTCCACCACAAGGGATAGAAGTCTGTTCCACCAACCAACCACCCGCTGGCTAAAGGCAAATTTCCGCACGTCTATCCTACATCTGTCTTTCCTCAATTTGAATTTATGCCCTCTCAGGTGATTTTACTGAGCTAGAGGAAGAATCCCATCAGCATTGAGCATGCATGCTCAACCCATTCAAGGCTTTATACATCTCTATCAGATCACCTCGCTGGTGCGTAGTCTCCAGACACTGTAATTTGCAAAACGTAAGCCTTTCTTCGTAAGAGCACCCCTTTGTTCCATTCACTAATCTTGTTGCCCTTCTCTGTACTCGTTCCAGCAGCTCTACATCCTTCTTGAAATGAGGCCTCCAGACCTGTATACAGTACTCTAGGTGTGGCCTGACCATTGCCTTATACAATGGAATAATCACCTCCTTATCCCTGCTGGAAAAATTCCTGTATATCATTGACAATGCTCCATGAGCTACTCTTGCAGCCCGTCTGCACTGCTCAGAGAACTTCATATCTGCCTGCACAACCACACCCAAGTCCCTTTCATTCTCTACCACTGTCAGTGTAGTACCACAGAGTTGATACGTTGCTCTGAGGTTGCTGTTTCCCATGTGTAGTACTTTACATTTGTCAATGTTAAACTTCATTTGCCACCTCTCAGCCCATCTGCTCAACCTTTCCAGATCCTGTTGCAGCAGCATAGTGTCAGTAGTGTCCTTGACAACCCTGCCAACCTTTGTATCGTCTGCAAACTTGGACATTAAGCTTGATATACCATCACCAATATCATATATAAATACAGAAAACAATAATGGACCCAACACTGAGCCCTGAGGGACTCCACTAATAACATTAGTCCACGATGAGCAGTGTCCATTGATTACCACTCTCTGTCTTCTCCCCCTCAACCACCCCTTTATCTATAGCAGCAATTTGCCTGCAATGTCGCACTGCTCCAATTCGTGTAGCAGTCTTCCATGTGCAACAGTATCAAAAGCCTTTCTAAGATCCAAGTATATAATATCAAAGTTATTCCCTGCATCCAGTTCTTTTGTGACTGCATCATAGTATCCAATCAAGTTGGTCAGGCAAGACTTCCCCTTAACAAAACCATGCTGTGTTTGAGCTATAACTGAAGTCTTGTCTAAATGATCCTGCAGTGCTTCTTTAACCAGTGCCTCCATTAATTATCCTGTTACAGAAGTTAAGCTCACAGGTCTATAATTACTTGTGTCAGCCTTTGATCCTACTTTGTGAATTGGGGTCACATTTGCACATTTCCAGTCTATGGGTACCTCCCCTGAGTCCAAGGAAGCTCTCATAATTATGGCTAAAGGTTTGCTTACTTCCTTTGCTGCCTCCTTTAATATAACTGGATAGATTCCATCCACCTCGGGTGCCTTTCTTGTGTTTATCTTCAACAGTTTCTCCTCCACTTTACTCCCAGTTATTTCAAGATTCTGTAGCTTACTGCTAGAGTTGAATACACCTCTGGCATTCCCCTTGCTGAATAACTCCTCATGTGTGAATGTCGATGCAAAATATTCATTTAGTTTGTTAGCTACCTGAGTAGGATCATCAACAGTTGACCCATCAATATCAAGTGGACCAATCTCATTCATCCCCTTCCTTTATACATCTCTATCAGATCACCTCGCTGGTGCGTAGTCTCCAGACACTGTAATTTGCAAAACGGAATCGTTTTGAACGAATAACGGAATCTATTTTAATTTTTAATTTATTTTTAAAATACAACACAACAACCGTTATTGTTAAAATCAATCATAAAAATCTGTAGCTTTTATATAAAAAGTAAAAGTATCGTTTATACTATGGATGACAATTTAATTACATTTATGAAAACAAATGATCATTTCTGGGATTCTAGAGTTTACATAAGTAAAGAACTCTTTGCTGTTTTTCTTTGCATCCCTTGCCAAGGATTTCTCGTAATCTGCCTTCGCCTGCCTAACCTCCTTTGTAACTTGGTTGCATATCAACTTGTATCTATCATAGGCTTCTGTGTCATGTGTTAATTTGGATTGACTCTGTGTGTATCAGTGACCCTGGACAGTACAGATGTAACCAGGGTATGCCCATTCATCGCAGGCACAGAATTGAGTTAGAATAACGGAATCTATTTTAATTTTTAATTTATTTTTAAAATACAACACAACAACCGTTATTGTTAAAATCAATCATAAAAATCTGTAGCTTTTATATAAAAAGTAAAAGTATCGTTTATACTATGGATGACAATTTAATTACATTTATGAAAACAAATGATCATTTCTGGGATTCTAGGAATTTTGTCCTTACACGTTAAAATTCAAAAATATACAGAATAATTTATTTATTTTTACTTTGGGAAGACGCTTTCATATTATTGGTAAGGTAATTTCAAAATTAAAATAAAATTAATATTCGCCAATAGAGGGCGATGTTCGCTTTTTTCCGCACTATTATTAAAGATGGCTTTTTCTTGAATTAAATGGAGGGTGGTGTTAAGTATTGATATTAGGGTGTTGCTTCTTAATTGTTCTTTTATTAAGGAATTTTGCAGTGTTCGTTTGCGTGATTTCAGTTGTACCGCGTACGTTCAGAATATTCTAATTTGCTGAATAACTTTAATCCTTGGAGAAAGGTTTACATTTCATTTAAAGTAGAAACCTTAAAATGGCCGCAATACGTAAGAAACTTGTTATAGTGGGCGATGGTGCTTGTGGTAAGACTTGCCTTCTAATAGTTTTTAGCAAAGATCAATTTCCTGAAGTTTATGTTCCCACCGTATTTGAAAACTACGTTGCCGATATTGAAGTGGATGGCAAGCAGGTAACCATTTCTAATATGTCAGGACTATGTTATTTTTCAGAGTATGTTCGAATACTGAGAAAGCCAAACATCAAACTTCACTAACTTCACTGTTCCTCTACTCAATTAATCTGCATAGAAAATAGTAATGAAATTAAGGAAAATATGTGTGTTATGGTTCGGTTATTATAATATTCAGGACACCGAGGCGGGTGGGGGGGGTGGAGAGTACTTTCTTGGTGATTACTTCCTTTTAAATTTTGGGAAGTGAAACTACAAATTTTGAAATTGTATGTTATGTGATTTTAAAGAATGGCAAGAATTAGTAAATTCATAATAATTAAACGCAAAATGGAACAGTGATATAGTGCATAGAAGTCTTGATTGCAGAGATAAGGTTGTGCTGCAGTATGACTGCAGATTTATATAAGAACTCTTGTATAAATTACTTTTCATAAATACGATTTAACCTGGCTATAAAATTTTTATAAAAAATCTCTTTGGTGTTAATTGAGTCTTGTTCAGAGTGAATTGTCATTAAAACTTGATTTTATTTTATTATTTATTTATTTTTTAGACATAATCCCAACAAAGCCCCGTCCCAGATGGCAGAAGTGTCATGCCACATACAGTCATATAATAAAAAAGGGCATATGGTTTTCATAATATAATACTTGGCTTGCTTTTGATTTACACATCTGTAGCATAATGATTCAACTCAATGCATTATGGTCTTTCGAGCTGAATTTAGACTATTTCAATTCAGCAACTTTTAGTAAAAGTTGAATTCATATAGGTTTCAAGATTTTTTCCTATTGTATATAATACAAATTTCTTCACGATGACTTGAGGTGGGAGTAGATAGTTTAAAATTAACTTTCAAATCAAAACAACATTCTAATTTATTTCTGGAATTAGAACACAACCGAGTTTTGAAAGCCTGTGCCCCAGATAACAACTTGGTGATAGTCACTCATATTGGCATCATCAGCATAATTTCTATTCCTCTTTTCTTTGGTTGGACCAAAGAAAGAGGAAGAGAAAAGACCACTGTTTTAAATATTTTAATCCTAATATTTGTTCACATAGTGAAATTATTCTTGTAATGATGAAATTTTGTATTTCCCACTAAAATTCTTATCTTTTTATCTTATCTATTTATCATTTCCAAGAAATATTCAAGTGCTATTCAAAATAAGAATGAAGTGCTAATTGGCTTGTGGGCTTGTGTCAAAACCTACAGCTTAATTTTCTATTTACACAAAAGCTTGCAACAGATAAACAAAAAAACTCAAGTATTTTGGGTGAGGGGGGAGAATTCTTGCTATCCTCACCTAAGACTAACTCAACCACTGATTGTAAAAACCCATAACTTCTTCATGTTATTGACAAGATAAAACCTTTGGCTGCCTGGTGTGGGGAGAACAATGATTATAATCACTGTGTTGCCCATGAGCCAAATTCAATTTTGAAAAGTATGAGGGTAGGAACTTGCATTTGTCCAAATGATAGTAGTCTTCTGGTCTCTTGTTAGAATCAGTGACAGCAACTTCTATTCACATTCTGATGCAGTTGCTTCATATGAAGTTGAAGCCAACTTAGCATGTTACTTTCTCCCAAACTCATTGATCTTGATAAATCTTCACCTACCATACTGAGCTGATCACAGTTAAGCTCCATTTTGGTTTTCTGACCAAGAGAGAGTAAAAGAATTTAGAATACCAAGAAAGTGTCAGCTCGATATTATTTCCCTATTTGTTTTTGAAATCTGTACTGCAAAGCTAACTCATGTTTTGTCCTTTTTTTTTTTTTTTTTACTCCCTTATTCCTCTTGTGTTTTGCCTTCTGCATGGAAATTTTCTCATCTTCAACCAATTCGTAAAAAGGGTGAAAATTTCCTTTGTTTATCATTACTCATGTAACCCTTGTATAACACGGTAGTTTGGTTCCTACAAAATCTCGTGTAATGCAAAATGTTATACGGGACTAAGAACCAGTACAAAAAAAAGGGGGGGGGGTTACATTCCAAAAGCTAACAAAAATAACTTTTTTTTTAATAACTATTGGAAACTTAATCTTTATAGTAGTAATAACTTAATATTTTAACTTTATTTTTATAATAGCAGTAACTTAAATAGTAATAACTGAACAAAACGTCTTACCTTACAAATTGTGATACTTATGTCAGATAATATACGTTCATTAATTTTCTTCCTCTTCCTTGCTGCTAAGCACGATCTCTTCTGCAGCATCTAGATTTCATGTACCTTCTGCTCTCTTTAAAAGTCACGAACTGCTCGCTTCGAAGTCACAATTTTTTGTGGTCTCAAACAAGCACAAGCAAAGAGCCTAACCCAGGGATCTCCCAACAAAATACAGTGGACCCCCACTTTAAGGATATAAAGCACAAATTTAACTTTATCTTACCAATTAACAAAGTTAAATGATATGTGAAAATTGGAAGAATATTTTCTACTTAGCTAAATAAAAATAAATTTACACATACGTACATAGCTTAATTAATACGTACTGTAATATGTACATATTAACTAACTGATATTTCTGTTCACTGACTTTTTTGGGATTGTAAAATTAAAAACAATAAAAAAGATAAGCAATCAATAACAAAGAGCATCACATGCACAAGTTGCAACAAACATGATACGCACAAGTCAGGTACAGAGTGATGAGTTTCTGAAAATTTGTTTTTATATGATTGAATATTACATTGAAGGGGAAACACATTTTACCATAATAACGTGAAAACCCACAGAATTCTAGTTGTCGGTACTATTGCAAATGCAAGAAAGTTTACTACCTGTTTATAATTGATTACACTAACAGAAAAGCCCAATAAACTGGAAAATGCAAATTATTTTTGTTTTATGGTTGTGACTAGAGCTTACAATACCAGTCAAAATCTTAATACTGGTATTTGTGTATTTTTAATTTATGAAACTGGGATACCGGTATTAATACCAGTATTTCAAAAACAAATGTTTTTCTCAATAAATTTTGATGACAATTAGGCGCAATGGAGTAAGAAAAAAACAAGTACTGTAATTACTTGAATTCATGTTTTAAATAAACTTTTATTGCAATAAATATTCTGAAAAAAAATCATTAAAAATGCAGTTATTCTAAAAACAAAAAATACATATTCTTACTGCAAAGTTTAGTTATTTTTAAGCATCCACACTACCTGTCCGAATAAAGTGAAGTGTTAAAGAAACATAAGCAATCAATAGTACGGTCGTTTAAAATGGATCTAATTTTGGTACATATTTCATTAGCGGCAGAAAACGCCCTTTTGGATTCTATTCTGGTACCATTGTACTGAGATAATCGTAGACGATCTCAGTCCTTATTTTCTAGGCTCTGAACTTTTTTAGCAAAAATAGTTAAAAGTATTTCATTAATTTTCGATTCAAATTTATCTTTTAAAATATCATTGGAATCGGGCATTTTCTTATTTTGGAAAGAATTTGCGGAACATTGATGTTCTGTTCCATGGGTGAATTATGTTCATTTTCTGAAGCAGAAAGGTGTTTTATTAAGCAAAGTATAATTTTCACTATAGTATCTTTACTGAGTCTGGGAAAGAGAAAAGAGTGGGGATAAGGAATAACGATGCGAGCAAAGAGTGCAGTTAAGGAATTCTTCACATATATAAATGCAAAGAAGAGGACAAAACAGATCGGACTCATATGTAATTGCATGGGATAGTATTAGATACCCCAACTGATGTTGCAGATGAACTCAACAGTTACTTTACACCGATATTTACAGCGAAAAAACCCTTTGTGTCAATGAGATGTTATGGGAGTGAAGTTGAAAAAAAATGTAATTAATGATGTTGAAATTTGAAATGATTATTTAATGAGAAAACTTTCATGCCTACAGTTGAGTAAGGCTCCTGTGGTTGATGGCATATACCCTATATATATAATCTTAAAGGAGGTGGCGAGTGAGTGAGTTGAACCATTAAGGCTAATTATGAGAGCATCACTGGACTCAGTAGAGGTTCTATTAGATTGGTGTAAATTGGAACATAAAGGTGGTAATTTTCTGTTACACTCCTCTAGGAGTGTAACAAAAAATTACCGACCAGCCAGTCTAATGTCAGTAGTAGGAAAATCCTGGAGGCAATGATCACGGGTGGAATTCAGGATCATTTAGATGGAAATGGAATTCTGAAGGATACACAGCATGGTTTTGTAAAGGGAAAAATCATGTTTAACAAATCTAGTTAGCCATTTTGACAGGGTCACCCTTGAGCTAGATTTAGGGAATAATTTCAACATTGTTTATTTAGATTTCAACAAAGCATTTGACTTGGTCCCTCATGAGTGGTTACTTTATAAGTAACCACTTGTGAGGGACAGTTGGAACAGGCTGGAATCGTAGGGAACAGGCTGGAATCGTAGGGAACCTTAGATGGATAGCACAATGGCTTGAGGGCACCAGGCAGAGGGTAGTGATAAATGGTTATTCCTCAGATTGGGTTAATGTAAGAAGTGGGGTTCCCCAAGGATCAGTATTGGGACCACTGTTGTTTTTGATTATCTTAAATGATGTCTAAACTTGCAGATGATGTAAGGATCAGTAGAGTAGTTAATGAGCTTCTTCAGAGTGACCTAGATAGACTTCCAGATGGTCAGAAAAGTGGCAGCTATGCTTTAATTCAGCAAAATGCAAGGCCGTACACCTGGGGAACAGCAACCCCAAAATAACTTATACACTTGGTGGAGTTGAACTAAAGTCAATAGTGGAGTTACGATATGGTCAGACATGAAGTTGTCCGAGAATTGTGGACAGGTTGCAATGTTGCATGGTGTCCTATCAATGATTTATCTAACATTTGCTAGTAGAGATAAGTACGTCACAATCACATAAAGGTGATTTTATAACCTTTATGTGATTAAATTATAAACAATTATTATTTTTTTAAAAATTAGTACCAGAAAAACTGATATTTGTGTATCAATACCTGTATTTGAATACCGGAAAAAAATTCCTGGGATCTCAGTATTGTAAGCCCTAGTTGTGACCTCCAGAAATGTGCTTTAGAAAAATATCACAAAAGGCGATAACGACTAGCGAGTCAACAGCAGGGTTTCACAAAGGAATGGAAACGTTGAAAATTACATCTAACATAATAGCAGGGTTTTCCCAGCACAAAAGCTTAAAAATACCTTGTTATGTGAGATTTCCTGCAATTCCCAAACCGTGTTAGAGCGAAACTGTGTTCTAGAAGTACCGTGTTATACGGGGGTTGCCTGTATTGCATTTACCGTTTTCAGAGTAATGAGAAAATCCAGTTCCAATTCTATATTTTCTTGAATTCTATCTGATCACTACTGTGGATTTGCTCATTTGTAATAAAATATCTGTATAATACAAAACAATGTTAGTTGTCTATGAGCAGATTTATGAAATATGGTGATTTTTCACCATATTTCTGATGATATGGTATTTCTCCTGGTTTTGGAAACTGTGTAACCAGTTTCCTTTGACTACTCATTGTATATGATGGTAATGGTAGGATTCCCTGGTTCCGTTTTGTTGCCTACTCTTTTCCTCCTTTGTATTAATGACTTGCATTGAGTGAAAATTCTCTGTCACTCAGTTGTATCAGTAATTGAGCAGTGGCAGTGTACTACATTCCACTTTCTAATTCGAGAAACTGCATAGACAGCTGCAGCTCAAATATCCACCACTACTTACATAAAACCTAACCCCAGGGGCTCACATCTGTTGAGTTATGGGCTTGGCACATCCATGGTCCTGAGCTGGATATCATCATTCTTCTCTTTCTTGGTGATTCCCTTCCCTTCTACTTCTCTCCCTCTCTCTCTCAGGGTAATTCAATTTTATTTTATTTATTTATTTTTTCGGCTGGTGCAGCATAAGCCTCAGGCTTCCTTGAACTATATAGCTAATAATAATAATAATAATAAATTCTGAACTCCAGGTATTTTTCAAGAAGGAAAAAAGAAACCCAATATAACTTCAGTTCTAAACCCCTTTCCTGTCTTTTTTCTCTCACAAAAAAGGCTGCTTATTCTGTGCTGAACTTCAGTAACACTAATTTTTAGACAAGAATGGCTCTTTACTTGGGATTATTGACTTTTTCCTTTATTTGTATAAGCATATCAAAAATATTATTTGCTGTGCATCAAAAGAACTAGACTTTCACTTTTGCTCTCACTGTTACTTTCTTCTAAACCTGGATAAATCACAAATCCATCCTACAATGAAGTTCTGTTTACACATTGAGGTGGCGCCTTGAGAATCTTCAGATTCCATTTAGAAGGATGCAGCCTTGTTAGATAATGAATTTTTCTTACGGGTGATTCAGATGCAACTTCATATGAAATTATAACCAACTTATTAGCATAATGGTTTCCCTCAAACCTTTATGTTGATCTGTAAATCTTCATCCCACTCTCAATCACATGTTTTCTACAAAATTTCAATGGACACTGAATTAGAACCTATAATTCTACCTCTTTTTTTTTTCCAAACCAGTCTAAATACTTGAATCAGCTAAAACTATTCATCCCTCTCTCACACACAAAACAGTTTAATCATTTTTAGTGATGTATAGATGACATGATGCCAAAATATGACTGCCCACTTAAACTGCAGTAGGTCCTTGTTATAATAAGTTTTCTTTATGCTGATTTGCTATAACGCTGTTCTTATATTATAACCTGCATCTCACTATAACACTGTCACAACTCACTGTAACACTCTTTTACCCAGTGTAAAGATTGAATTGAATTCTTTTGCAGATTGAATTTTTGGCATGTTTAACTAAAACATTTCATCTGATATAGTCAATACATGAGAATTGATAGCAAAACAGCATTAAAATGTTTCCCATGCTGACTTGAAAAATTTTCCGACACCCAGTAAAATTTTTTCCCATGCTAATTTAATTGCAGTACAGTGACTTGTTACGTAGTTCTGAGATCAACATTTGAAAAAATCACTGTTAAGGAATATGCAGTAGTGCTTGTAATATTTGCTTTATATGCATTTGTCTGAAGTCTAGTCATCACTCAGTATAGTATTATCAATCGTCCGTAACGGCCAGTTTACTTAAACATTGTATCATAATTAATGCAATGTAGTTACATTTTCAAAGGATTAATAATGGTGGATAAGAATGAAAAAGCAACATCTGGATGCAGTACAAAGACTACAAAGGTAAGGAAAAGATTGAGTTTGAAAATTAAATTAGATGGTTTTGAAGCAAATCAATTCCGGTCAACAACAAGTGGATGTGTGCAATAATTTAGGACTGTCAGGTTCAACTGTAAGAACAATTATAAAAAATAGACTTAATTTTAGCAGCAGGGAAGACAGCTGTTCCATTGCAGGCAACTAAATTGACTGGGGCTATTATGATTGAAATAGACTTCTAAATAATTTTATTGAAGATAATATCCAGTGCAGAATTCCTTTTAAGTTCAATTATTATTAAAGAAAAACCATTAGCCAATATGAAGATGTGAAGAAAGTTCACCTTGAAAAAGATGTAGAACCATTTAATGCTAGTAAGGGCTGGTTCGATAGATTTAAAAAGCGCTATAACCTACACAACATAGCAATCCAGGAAGAAGCAACAAATGCAGATCAAGAAGGAGACAAAACTTTCAAAAAAGAATTTAAGATTATTGAAGAGGGGTGTTATACTGCTCGAGTTTTTAACATAGACGAAACAGGGCTTTTTTGGAAATGAATGCCTAAAAGAAGCTTCATATCGAAAGAAGAAAAAAATATGCCAGGCTTCAAAGCAGCGAAGGATCGGTTTGACTTTATTGTTAGGTGGTAATGCTGCAGGGGATTTTAAATTAAAACCCCTTTTACTTTACCCTTCAGAGAACCCAAGGGCTCTTAAAGGTTTCACAAAATCAAACCTACCTGTAATTTGGAAGGCTAATAAAAAAGCTGGGATAACCAGGCCTCTTTTCGTTGAATACAAAGCAATTCTGATCATGGACAATGCATCAGGACATCCAAGTAAAGACAGTTTAGAAGACTTGAACAATCATATAAAAATTTTTTACATGCCTCCAAACATGACATTTCTGATCCAACCAATGGACCGTGGTGTTATTGCCACATTTCAAGCTTACTACTTAAGGAACACCCTTTTCCAAGCTATTAAAGCTATCAACACTGGTGAAAACATACTGAGCCTAAAGGAGTTTGGAAATCCTACATTAAAACTGCCATCTACAACATTTTGAATGCCTGGAATGAAGTGGTTTAGAAAACCATGAATGGAGTATGGAGGAAGGTTTGGAAGGATTACGTAAAGGATTCTCAAGAACCTAATGATTCTGTTGAGAATGTTAAAGCGCAAATTGTTGAGCTCAGAAAAGAAGCAGGATTGGATGAAATTGATGATGACGATGTACAAGAGATGATTGACAATGATGGATGGCCTCGCTAATGAAAAACAAGAGAATGCAATTAAGGGAGAAGATGATCAAGATCCTACAAATGAAGAACCGATAAAGTTGTTGACTGAAAAGGGACTTAGTGAAGCTTTCAAACACTTTGAAAAAATGTGTGATTATTTCTGGGTGATGTTCCAAGTTAATAAGAAATTTAAAGAAAGAAATGAATTCCTGCATGATTTTGTACAATGAGAGGAAGAGGGCCAGAGTACAACCCAAACTCTACACATTTTTCAGTCCAAAGATACGAAAATTCGACAGCCCAGTGCCATCAGATTAATAAATTCATGATTTTAGGTTTCGTTCTAAGTTTAATTTTGTTATGTAATATTGTTACTTACCTAAATAACATAATCTACATTACATATGTAATGTAGAATATTTTATATGTGCAAATTTTTGAATATTAAATATTTTGACCGACATTTATGCATCTTTTCATTACCGTTTATTATTGATCAGGAAATATCCTATGGCATAGACCACAACTCATAAATACATATGTTACCTTATAGGAATACGGCACTTGCTTAGCACTGATTCAGATAACACTCTGTTTTTCCTGAATGAATTATCAGCATTTAAGCGGGGATCACCTGTAATTGCCAGCTGATGACAAGACTGCTTGTTTGTATGGGAAAGTTTTGGCTATACAATGAACTTATTCCATAAGTCATAGGTTCTCAAACTGTGTATCATGAGTCCCCCCCCCCCACACACACACACACCTGTCCAGAGATCGGCATTTTTCTCCATTGGGCATGGCATTCAAGCTTGAGAGTTTTGAGTATACTAAGCCTATGAATCTGTTTTTCATCTGTTAGCATTAGTATTGGCAAATGATGCAAGAAAGCAGCTTATACAGTATTGGGCAAAAAAAAAAAACACTTCCCATTTCACCTGTCTATTCTTTCCAATAGTTTGTCCAGTTCTACCTTGAACTTATTTAAGCCATCAACTTCCACGGCAACAGATGATAGTTTGTTCCAGCAATCAACTATCCGCAGGCTAAAGGCAAACTTCTATACATCTATTCTGCAACACTCCTTCAATTTGAATTTATGTCCCCTTGTGTGCATAGTTTGAGCAACAGAAATAATCCCATCAGCATTGAACTTGCTTAATCCATTCAAATCCTTAAACACCTCAATCAGATCACCTCACAGGTGCCTAGTCTTCAGATGCTACAATCTACAGAACTGAAGCTCCATTTGTGGTAAGAGCACCCCTATGTTTCCCTCGCCAATCTCAATGCCCTTCTCTGTACTCATTCCAGCAGCTCTGCATACTTCCTAAGATGAGGCCTCCAGCCCTGTATGTAGTACTCAGCATGTTGCTGACCATTTCCTTATGCAATGGGATAATCACATACTTATCCCTGATAGCAGAATTCCTGTATATCATTGCGAAAACCCCGTGAACTGCCCTGGTAGCTAGACTGCACTAATCAGAACTGCATATCTGACTACACAATTATCTCCAACACTTCATTTTCCACCACCATGAGCGTTCTACCACACAGTTGATATGTTACACTGGAATTAATGCTACCCATATGCGGTACTTTGCATTTGTCAATGTTAAACTTAAATTGCCATATTTTGCAGCACATCTGCCCGACTTTTCTAGATCCTGTTGGAGTAGCATACTGTCATTAACCACTCTGACAACCTTTGTATCATTTGCAAACTTGGGTATCAAGCCTGAGATGCCTTCATCAATATCATTAATAAATATAGAAAACAAGTGGGCCCAACACTGAACCCCGGGCAACTCCACTAATAACATTAGTCCCCAAAGGGCAGTCTATTGATTACCACTTTGTCTTCTCCCATTTAGCCATTCCTTTATCCATAGCAGCAACTTGCCCTTAATACTGCACTACTCCAATTTGTACTGTTAACTTATTCCTCTTTTATGTGGTTAGTCTTTTATGTGCAACAGTATCAAAAGCTTTCCTGAAATCCAAGTATATGATATCAGAATTATTTTTTTGCACCAGTTCCTTTGTGACTGTATCATGGTATCCAATCGAATTGATCGACAATATATCCCCTTAATAAATGCATGCTGCATCTGAATAACTGCATCTGTAATAACTGTAGTAATGCAGGACCATCAGCAGGATCATCTATTGTCTAGATGATCCTGCATTACTTCTTTAACTAGTAACTCCATTATTTTCTGGAAGAGAAGTTAAACTAACAGGTATGTGATTACTAGTGTCACCCTTTGATCCCTCTTTGTGAATTGGGGTACATTCGAACATCTCCTGTCTGTGAGGGACCTCTTCTGAATCCAAGGATACACTCATAATTATTGCTAAGTGTTTGATTACTTCCTTTGCTGTCTCTGATATAGTTGGATAGATCGTATCCATGCCAGATGCTTTTCTTATGCTTAACTTCAACGATGTCTCTTTCACTTTTCTGTCAGTTAATTACAAAATTATTTAGCTCCCTGTTAGAGTTTGATAAACTTCTGGCATCGACTTCCCTAGGGAATTCCTCATGTGTGAATATAGATGAAAAATATTCATACAGTTTGTCACCAACCTGAACAGGATCATCAACAGTTGAACCATCGATATCAAGTTGACCAATTTGATTCACCCCATCCTTCTATCATTTATGTAAGTAAAGAAGTCGTTGTTTTTTCTTTGCATCCTTTGCCAAAGATTTCTCATCTGCCTTCCCTTGCCTAACATTTGTGACTTTACTACAGACTAGTTCATATCTACTATAGGCTTCTGTGTCACTTGATAATTTATATGCATCCCAAGCATTTTTCTTCTGTTCCACGAGTCTCGTTAATTCATCTGCCATCCATTCAGGCTTAAATGTTGAACAATATTTCTTAGTTGGTGTTTGTTTTAATTGCTGTCTCCAGGATTTCCGCTATATGTCATTTTTTATTTGGTATGAAAACCTAGTATCTTCTATGAATAATTTCTTGAATTATTCATAGAAGATATCAACAACAAATTCTAAATGCCATTTAGAATTTGTTGTTGATAACATTATCAGTTGGTCCCACTGTATAGAATTTAAAAACTGTCTGAGACCATTGTAGTTACCCTTGTGAAAGAAAAAACCTCTCCCTTTACCCCTGATGGTAGTTATATCTTTAAGTAAATCCCACATCAATACACTATGATCACTGCCACCTAGTGGTTCTTTTATCTGCAGATTCTTAATGCATGAATAAGCACTGCTAATAATCTAATCAAGAGTAGTACTCCCTCTTGTTGCCTTTCGAACATGCTGCTGCTGCTGTATAAAACCAATAAATCCACCAAAGTCTTGCTAGTGTGCGAATTACCAACCCAAATGTTCCAGCCAATATCTTGAAAGTTAAAATCCCCAACTATAAGTTATTCTGATTTACTGGCCCAGGCTGTTTATCCATACAGTTTTTTTATTATTATTATTAGCTATATGGTGCAAGGAAGCCTGAGGCTTATGCTGCACCAACCAAAAAAAAAAAAAAAATTCCCGAGAGAGAGAGAGAGAGAGAGAGAGAGAGAGAGAGAGAGAGAGAGAGAGAGAGAGAGAGAGAGAGAGAGAGAGAGAGAGAGAGAGAGAGAGAGAGAGGTAGGAGGAGGAGGAAATCACCAAGAAAAAGAAGAATGATTTTATCCAGTTCAGGACCCTGGGTGTGCCAAGCCCATACTCACCAAATGTGAGCCCCTGGGGTTAATTTTATTCATTTTACTCTTCAGTCATTAGGCCTATAGCACATTCCTCATTTTTGCTTTCCCAGTGCTTGTCACACCAAACTGACTCAACGTTACACTGGCCATCCATGTCAACTGGATACCTCACCTTAGATTTTGTTCTTCTTAACTAAGTGCATAACCTTCCCATCCTATCTTTCCTGTACATGTTGTACTCCCCATATTTAAATTCTGCATCCCTTAAATCTGAGTCGCACCACATCTGATATCCCAAAAATGTCTACATGTCTTGATTAGCACTAAATTCATCAAATTAATTTGCTGTGCTCCTAACATTGGTATATATGCACCTGTTCTTACTCTTAGTTACCCTAACAGCCTATTTATTTACTTGTTCCATGATGACTACCAGTAGTCCTTGAAATCCCTGTCGCCTTCCTTTCCATGCTGCTGCTCATTCCAATAGTAGCAGTGCAAGAATCATTTTCATGTCTGTCTGTGCCTGTTTGTTCATCTGTTAGTCTGTGCATCTCTCCCCCCTCCCCACAAGCTAGCAGTTTTCTGACTCAACTAGCATTGCCTCAATAGCATCAGCTAATACTTTTGCACACTTTCTGTTTAAGTGTATCTCATCTCTGTAGAAGCAAGTCTTCCCTGTTTATAAGCACAGACCACACTGAGAAAAAATTCTATCCCAAGAGCACATTGCAGTCTCTACAAAGCCGAATTGATTTACATGGCTGTCATCTTATACTCCCCAATCGGGTCTGAGTAGAATTCCAGACACTTTCAAAATTAACCCTAACTCAACTTTTTTCAACATTGCCCTGTACTTGTTGAGTACTTCTCCTACACTTAATGTCATTAGTGCCATGTACAACAATATCACATTTTGTGCCCTTAAAAGACATCTGCTCTACAATGTTATCAGTTTTCGTGTTTCTTAGCAGAGGAAAAAAGGGTTCCGAGAATTGCCAATAGTGTTGTATTCTTTAAATTAGGGCTTCCCAAACTATCTGTGGTGAAGGAACAGTTTCTTTCATTTCCAAACCATCACAGACTGGTAGCAAACAGTTTGCAGACTGGCACCGGTCCTCATATGACGATCTGGTCTGCTTAGTGATGAGTTTAAACTGTGTCCCTTCCCTTGTGACTAGTACATAGGTTGCAGTCACTGTTCTTTTGCAGTGTGTGAGAAAGGCTTAGGTTCATATCATCTTCCTCTCGGCAGCACAGTGGATGAAAAACACCATCCTTTCCACACTAGGTGGAAAATGTCAAGTTTCAGTGCTTCCCAAAAGGAATTTTTGACTCCTCCTTCTCCCCTCCCCACAACATGGCTGAGTTACGGTTTCGGGTGATAGTTGAATGGTTCTTTTCTTCCTGAAGCTCTTGTGTTTTTTGTTTTTTTTTTGTCTGGAAAACAGGCCAATTGCCCGGGGAATATACTGACTCATAGCCTTGTCTGTTTTGGTGCTTAACACACACACCACACCCACCAAATCCTCTTGAAAGTGAAGAAATTTTTTTTGCTTCATTCACTCCATGGCCAAGTTATTTATTTTCTAGGAAGACTGTACAGTTGTTTTTGTTTTTTGTTTTTTT
The DNA here is from genome assembly GCF_048544385.1 of Mastigoproctus giganteus. Lineage (NCBI taxonomy): Eukaryota > Metazoa > Arthropoda > Arachnida > Uropygi > Thelyphonidae > Mastigoproctus > Mastigoproctus giganteus. The sequence continues at coordinate 163,078,814 of NC_143582.1, read as the reverse complement.
CCATCCAACAAAACCAGCAGTCCAACCTTACAAGTACACACTCAGTTTCCAGACACAATACTCTGGTGCACCATTGTCATAGTTGTCACTGCACAAAAACTAAAAATAAAAAAAAAACTGTAGGTAGTGCAGAGACACCTTACAAGATTGTACTTCCAGTGTGTTAAAACAAATAAATGATTTTTATTCTATAAGCCCTTTACAGCCAGAAGGAGGAAAGAGTTGATTAGTATTAATATTTATACTGGCAAAATGATGGAAAGACGTGGGATAATTTCATTCTTGAGATCTATATAAGCATCAGCCAAAACAAAATTAATATTCATAGTGACAAATGACATAAACAAGCAAATTTGTACAACATTTGCCAAAAAAAGAAAAGCACACTTCCCACATCACCTCCCAACCCTTCTAATAATTTGTCTGGTTCTTAAATTTATTCAAGGTACCCACTTCCTAAACACCAGATGGAAATTTGTTCCAACAGTCAGCTGTCTGAAAAAAATTTTTTGCACATCTGCCATACAGCCATCTTTCTTTAAATTAAATTTATATCCCTTATGTGTGTGTTGTCCAAATAAGAGGAAGGCTACCATCATTTAGCATGCCCAATCCATTCAAAGCATCAATCAGATCTCTTCACAAGTCCTTAGTTTCTGAATGTTGCAATTTGCAGAACTAGACTCCTTTAGTAGGGGTAACCTTTTGTTCCCCTGACTAATCTTGTCCTCTGCACCTGTTCTAGCAGATCCACATCCTTCCTAAAATGAGGCTTCCAGAACTGTATACAGTACTCAAGTTGTGGCCTAACAAATGCCTCATTATCCCTACTGGAAAAATTCTTGAATATCACTGACAAAACCCCATGAGATTCTCCTAGCAGTGCACTGTTAAGAGAACTTCATGTGTTCATTCTGACTACAAAATTGCCCTCAGCTCTTTCTTTTTTGCTCTCTACTGTCGTGAGTGTGGTACCAGATAGTTGGTATGCTATTTTGGGATTGCTACTACCCATAGGCAGTTGTATCTTCAATTTGTAAATGTTAAGCCTCAATTGTTACTTTCCAGCCCATCTGTGTAATTTTTCTGGTATTCCTTGATTCATTCCTGTCTTTAATGAAATTTCCAACCTTTGTATCATCTGCAGACTTAGACATTAAGCCTGATATACCTTCATCAGTTTCATTAATAAATATGAAAACAATGGTGGTTTAACATTTGAACTGTAGGACAGAGTTTTCCAAACTTTTTTTTAGTCACGGAACACTTACGAAACACAAGTTTAGCGAGATTCAAAGAACTGTTGGTAATATTTTATTACATATAGTGCATCTGGAGCATCTTTATTTCCAACACATGTAAAGCTGAAATTCAAATAACTGTCATTATACTTTCGTTTTGGTCTTTAATTAGTTGGTTCCTGTTTTTTCACTTCTATTTCTGGGGAACAAAATGCTGCTATTGTTCATCCTCACTTTGAAGTGTGACAATATTGTGTTCGTTTTCATCGAACAAGTTGCACTACTAGAAGTACTTTGCTTCTCATTTTAAATTTCCTTTTTTCAACCACAAATCTATGATCACATATTTTAGTAATAATATTTTGAAATACTAATAATTATCAAAAAAATTTTACCCGAGGAAGTGAGTTTAGTTACGATATTGGTTCGCTTCCTCCTCTCCTTCAACCCGTGTACTCCAGGCTAAATCGCATACGAATGGCATATTAGATCACTATATTGCCACTTTTTCGTAGGTGTCATTACCTCTATGCATACTTCCCTATGCAAAGCCTGCCAAAATAGTGTTCCGCGGTCTATTTGATTATTAGTCTCTGCCAGTATATTAACCGAAAAAAATGATGTTAAATATTATAATGATACAAAAGTGGTGTAGGCTATAAATATGCAAAATTTATTTATTTTATTATTTTTTTTTAATTATTAATTACGATTTTTCATAGAACACTTGTTCACATCTCACAGAAGACTAGATTTCTGCGGAACACAGTTTGAGAAACACTGCTGTACTGGATTCCATTAATAACATTAGTTCAAAAAAGAGCAGTGCTCATCGATAACTGCTCTGTCTTCTCCCATTCAACCATACCATTATCTATAGAAGTAACTTGTCCCTAATGCCACACTGCTCCAATTTGTATATCGTCTTTTGTATGGAACAGTTTCAAAAGATTTTTTTAAATAGAAATATCTGATGTCAAGATTATTTTGCATAATCCAGTTCCTTTATTATTGCACCATAGTATCCAATCAGATTAGTCAGATGAGATTGCCCCTTAACAGATCTGTTCTCTGATTGCCATATAACTACATGCCTGTCAAGGTCCTGCTTTGTATCCCTAACCAGTTATTCTGATTTTTCTGAAACAAGTCAAGACTGTCTCTCTTCACCCTTTGATCCTCCTTTGTGAATTAGAGATATATTTGCACTTCTCCAGTCCGTAGAACTTGTCCTGAATTCAAGAATGCTCTCATAATTATATCTGAATTTTGCTTCCTTGGTAGTAAACCTTTAGATATAGCCAGTGCTGTAGTCGTAAAATTAGCAGATTTGTATGCTCTTTGTTAAACACAGTCTCTCAGAAAATGCATTGTTCATGGGTAATGTAATGTAATGTTGAGTCAGTTTGGTGTGATATAATCACAGAGAAAGCAAAACATGAGTAGGAGTGTGCCGTATGCCTAATAATTGAGTAGCGCAATGAATAACCATATGGATAAGTAGAGTGGACCAGTAAATCAGAATTTCTTATAATTGGAGATTTTAACTTTCCAGATATTGGCTGGAACACGTAGGTTGGTCACTTGCACACTAGCAAGACTTGTGGATTTATTGGATGACTGTTTTCTAGAGCAGAATGTTAGAGATGCAACAAGAGGGAGTAATACTCTTAATCTGATTATCAGCAGTGATTATTCATGCATTAAGAATCTGCAGATAAAAGAACCACTAGGTGTCAGTGATCATAGTGTATTGATGTGGGATTTACTTAAAGATGTAACTACCATCAAAGGTAAAGGGAGGGGTTTTTGCTTTTGTAAAAGTGACTACTGTAGTCTCAGACAATTTTTAAATTCTATACAGTAGGACCAACTGATGATGATGTTGCACCAGCATATTCCAAATGGGAAACATTCAAGCAATTAATCATAGAAGCTACTAGGATTTTTGTACTAAGAAATACCATTCAAGGTTTAGGCCTAAACGAATGTTAGTGAACTAATGAGACTAGTGGTAGAGAAGAAAAATACATGGGACGCATATAAATTATCGGGTGACTCAGAAGCCTATGGTAGATGTAAACTAGTCTGTAATCAAGTCACAAAGGAAGTGAGGTAAGTGAAGACAGATTATGAGAAATCTTTGGCAAAGGATGCAAAAAACAAAAAAAAAAAAACAGCAGAAACTTGTTTATTTATTTAAACACTAGAAGGAAGAGGATGAATCAAATTAGTCCACTAGATAATCGATGGTTTGACTGTTGATGATCCTGTTCAGGTTGCTGACAAAATGGAGTATTTTGCATCTACATTCACACATGAGGAATTCTTTAGGAAAGTGGATGACAGAAGTTCATCCAACTCTAAAGAGAGCTAAATGATTTTGTAATAACTGAGAGGGAAGTGGGAGAGAAATTGTTGAAGTTAAACATAAGAAAGGCACCTGGAGTGGAAAGGATCTATCCAATTATATTAAGGGAGGCAGCAAATGAAGTAAGCAAACCCTTAGCCATAATTACGAGAACATCTTTGGATTCAGGGGAGTTCCCTGCAGACTGTAGATGTGTGAATGTATCCCCAATTCACAAAGGTGGATCAAAGAGCAACACAAGTAATCACATACCTGTTAGTTTAACTTCTGTTCCGGGGGAAAAAAAATAAGTCAATGCAAGACCATCTAGACAAGGCTGCAATTATACTTCAGACACTTCATGAGTTTGTTAAGGGGAAGTCTTGTCTGACCAGTTTGATTGGACACTACAATGTTAGTTACAAAGGAACTGGATGCAAAAAATAATTTTGAAATCATACACAGCTGACTCTTGATTTACTGGGACAATTTAAGATTCCAAAGTAAAAATAAATATCCAACAGAAATTATAAAATTCAAGTAATAAATAGAATAGGTATAAACAGATGTTTTGCAAGTCGTAAATAAGCAACAAGAAGCGATGTTATAAGTTGTGATTGGGAGATGAATGTACCATTTATCCCGCTATCTTCACACTCACCACTCAAAAAAACAATAGAAAGTGAAATGAACATTTAGTTTGTTTCAGTGCATCATGTGGATTGTTGTGTTCCATCACATGGCAAAAAGAAATTTTGTTTTATGTCAGAAGTGACAATTTTTTTTAAAGTAAATATATATTTTTTTTGTTTACAATATTGAACAAAAATTTAATAATTGAACAAACACTTTAAATTGTTCCAAAGTTAGAAAACGGCATGGTAAGTTTTTTGTTTATTTTATTTCAGCATATTTTTTAGGTACTTTGCCGAACATTTTACGATATTTGTGGATTATCCAGGATTTTATTTTTACTGTCTATCCTGGAAAATCGAGAAACTACTGTACTTGGATTTTAGGAAAGCTTTTGATACTATTGCACATGGAAGACTACTGTACAAATCAGAGTGGTGTGGCATTAAGGGCAAGTTGCTGCTCTGGATAAAGGGATGGTAGATTGGAAGAAGACAGAGTGGTATGGTAGTCAACGGACACTGCTCTTCATGGAGTAATGTTATTAGTGGAGTCCCTCTGGATTTGGTGTTAGGTCCATTGTTGTTTTTTATATTTATCAGTGATATTGATGAAAGTTATATCAGACTTGCTGTGCAAGGTTGCAGATGATACGAAGGTTGGCAGGGTTAAGGGCAATGATGATGGTATGCTACTGCAACAGGATATAGAAAAGTTAGGCAGATGGGCTGAGAAATGGCATTTGAATTTTAATATTTATAACTAGAAAGTGCTGCATACGAATAACCTCAGAGTAACATGCCAACAGTGTAGTACTACGTGGAGGGTATTGAAAAATGAAAAAGACCTGGGAGTAATTGTGATATTTAACTAGGATCCTGTCAGCTGTACTGACAGGCTCCCAGCACAGCCCATGGGGTTTTGTCAATGATATATGGGAATTTTGCTAGCAGGGATAAGGTGCTTATCCCATTGTATAAGGCAATGGTCAAGCCACATCTTGAGTATTGCATACAGGTCTGGAGGCCTAATTTTAGGACGGATGTAAAGCTACTGGAAAGTGTACAGAGAAGGGCAACAAGATTGGTGAGTGGAACAGAGGAGTGCTCTTACCAAAAAGGCTTCAGTTCTGCAAATTGTAGTGTCTGTAAACTAGACACCTATGAGGTGATCTGTTTGAGGTATTGAATGTATTAAGCAAGCTCATTGCTGATTCTTCCTCTTGCTCAGACTGCACGAGGGGTCCTCAAATTCAAATTGAGGAAGGGCGGTTGCAAAATAGATGTGTGGAAGTTTTCCTTTAGCCAGCAGGTGGTTGTTTGCTGGAACAAAGTTCCATCTGTTGTTGTGGAAGTTGATAGTTTAAATAAATTCAAAGAGCTAGACAAACTATTGGAGGGAATGGATAGGTGAAATGGGAATTTATTTATTTATTTATTTTTTTTTTTGGCAACAAAAAAAAATTAACTGAAGCTATTAGTTTTTTTTTTTTTTTTTTTGCATCATTTGCCACTACTAGTGCTAATTTTTTTTTTACTACTCTCATCTCCATTAATAAAAAAATTCATGTATGAATGGAGATGATTTGTCATTAATCTCAGCAGGATCATCAACAATTATACTATTTATATCTAGTGGGCCATTGATTCATTTCTTTCCTTTTGGTCTTTACATAATTAAAGAAGGCTTTGCTACTTTTCTTTGCCAGACACTACTTGTAATTGTCTGTTTGCCTAACTGTCTTTGTGACCTGATTGCAGGCTAGTTTATACCTGCTGTAAGTTTTTGTATCCCCTGATAACACTAAATATTGAAAAATATTCAGTTTTCTCAGAAAACAGTGTTTCTGAATAATTTTCTAATGCTGATTTCAAAAACTACTTCCATTTGGTTCCATCACATTAGGTTTCTTCAAAAATCAAGAAAGAAAATTTGATTTTTTTATTAATTTTGGCAAAGTTGTGCACTGATTATAACAAAATGCTACTTTTACCAGAATTTTTTATTTACATGTTGAAAACACTATTAAAAAGGGCAGTGCGGTAAATAGTCCGCTAAACACTCCTCTCATTTTAAAAATTGATCTATGATGGGTCAAAATTTTGTTTCTTTAATTTTTCTTGCAAATCCTGCATTACAGTCCCTCTTCAGCATTCAGCAATAGTCAGCTATCATGTTGACATTTCACCTTCCCTGGTACCTCATCTCTGTGTCCTTAGTGTCTTGGTGAAACCTCTCACCCTGTTCTTCACTAACACTTTCTAGATATTTTGGGAAGTAGTCTGTGGTAGTGTAAAAAATGTACCTTGACACTCATATTGCAGCCTAGCTGCTTGAAGTTTGCCAACACTTTTTCAAATATATTCTTATAGTCTGGATCCTTGTTGTTCCGAAAGAAATTCTCAACAATGTACCTGAAGCTAATCCATGCCTGTTTTTCTCTTTTATTCAGGGCTGCACAAAGGTACTTGGGGGTCCAGTGCAAAAGGGGTTAAGGAGCTTTGTTTATTAATATTGAGACTTTGATGACCTAGATCGGGGACCCTGGTGTGGTGTGGTGCATCCAATGCACCCCCTATTTGCATGGCCCTGCTTTTATTCATACTTCCCTCAAAATATCCATCCCTCATCATTTTGCAAATTTGAGGTCCAACAAAAATACCTTGTTTTAACTTCTGTTGAGTGGCTGATGAAAATTTAGTACAAATGTAGTTGAAGCAGGGACCTTCGTGAGGTAAAGCTTTCACTAACTTTAATCAAACCCAGTTTGGTGTGCAGGGGTAGAAGAACAGTTTTGGGATCTACCAGTGGTTTATGAATTATGTTCTTTGATGCAAGCAACAAACTGCCCTCTTTGGCCAGACTTTGACATTCCAATGCTTACACCTTGCCAACAGCCCCACTCACACAAAAAGAATGGCATTTTTGTGTAGCTTGATTGCTGTCCAGGTAACATGCCTATCACTTCAGCACAGACCAATGAACAATGTTCTTTATACTTAATGTATGTCGACAGTTTCAAGTTCTCATATATTTTTGTTTCAGCTGCACAGAGTGAGCTACTGGAATTGACCTATTTCCATTGTGGAACAACACACTTCAAGACTTCTTTTTAATGAGCAAATAAAGTCTCCACTCTGTAGTGGAGACTTTATTTGCCTCAGAAAAATATAGACTGGTTCTCACACTCCGTGTCTGTACCATGAGAAAAACGTCCCGTGTGCCAGAAGGTTTTTTTTACTAAGTCTAGAACCAAGGAGTTCTGCAGATTCCTTTGGTAAATTTAAACTTTTGCCCGATCATTGAGTTCATGTTGTGAAAACAGTGGAGAGTTGGACTCAATGTCTCTAGGCATGTAGATTTCAGTTTCTTTGTCAGTTTTTCTTGATCTTTTTCTCACAAACAACCCTTCTAAGTACACAGTCAAAGTGAGTGGTCCTTTAGGCACCTCAGATCACAACTTGGTGATTGTCTCTTCTCCAATGGAGCCTTTATCTCACAGATATTCCCAACCTAGTGTCATTTGGCATTACAAGAATGCAAAATGGGATGACCTGCGAGATTTCTTTTCTTCTTTTCCTTGGTCAGATTACTGTTTCAAAACTTCTGATGTCAACATTTGCTCAGATCATGTCAGTGAAATTATTCTTGTAGGAATGGAATCCTTTATTCCACACTCCACTTTAAAATCTCTGCCTTTATCTAAACCTTGGTTTTCCAATAAATGTGTTAAGGCTGTTCAAGAGAAAAATGTTGCATATTGTAATTGGGCTGTTTCCATTCTTCAGTTTCATTTTCTGCCTACATCAAAGCTTGCAACAATTGTAAAGCAGTTATTAATCAGTCCAGACTAGATTTTGAACAGGCTAAGAGTAGAAAACTCTCCTCTTGCCCTAATGGTAGCCGAGCATTCAGATCTCTTGCCAAAGCTATTGGCTGCCACTTTTGCCCATCTCTGCTCCCACCTCTTTCAAAACCAGATGGTTCTGTTGTCACTTCAGCCAAGGATAAAGCTGACCTGCTAGCATCCCATTTTTCTTCCAACTCTTGTATTAATGATCTTGGTAAAACACCTCCAACCATTCCCAACACACTCCATTTAATGCCTCCTGTGGTCTTCCTTAAAAAGGATGTCAGAAGGATCTTGATGCTAAGAAAGCTCCAGGTCTTGGTGGTATTTCTTCACTTGTTCTCAAAACCTGTGCTCCTGAACTTACTCCTATTCTTTGCCACTTTTTTTTTTTTTTTCATTTTCTTATTCCAAAGGTGTTTTTCCTTCTGCTTGGAAATTTTCTCATATCCAACCAGTTCCTACAAAGGGTGACAAATCCCTCCCATCCAATTATCGTCCCATTGCAACTACTTCTACTCTTTCTAAAGTAATAGAGAAATCAATTAACCGCCAACTCTTAAACTACCTAGAAACTTTCCGTCTGATCAACGATCACCACATTATAATTATAATTACAGATTATAATTACATTATAATTTTTTAATTTGGAAGGATGAACTCTAAAGGAATAAAAAGAAAGGTTTTGACATTAAAAGAAAAACAATGTCATAAAAATGGTGGAATCAAATCCCTTTTGCAAATGAGTCGAGGTGGAAAAAAAACTTAATATGGCAGTTTCTACAGTAAATGGAATTATGTCACGAAAAGAAGTGTTGAACTCAAATGCCCTTAATGTTTTATGTAAAGTTAAAAGGAGATGAACTGAAAGATGTGGAGAAGGCATTAGTGGTTTGGTTCAAGCAGATATCTGCTGCAAATGTTCCAGTTAATGGCAATTTGTTGGCAATCAAACAACAACATTTTTATTTTATCGTTACAAAAAAGTATTCTTCCCACTCAATGAAAATAATAAATTGTTGATAGGCTTGGAGTGGATTTCATTCCTTCCAATGGGTGGATTGATTGATTTAAGAAGAAATATGGTTTAGTTTACAAAGTAATTTGCGGAGAATCTTCTAGTGTGAATGTTACAAGTTGATTATTGGAGAAAAAGGAAGCTACATGTTTTGATCAAACAAAAAAGAAAGTGTGATATTTTTAATGTTGACAAATTAGGACTCTTTTATAATCTACTTACTAATAAGACTTATGCATTCAAACGACAGAATTTCCATGGTGGTAAACTGAGTAAGGAGATAATTACAGTGCTACTGTGGGCTAATATGGATGGCTCAGAGAAACTACCATTGCTTGTGATAGGAAAACCCAAGAAACCATGCTATTTCAAGAATGTAAAAACACTTCCATATAAATACAGGAACAATAAAACAGCATGGATAACCTGTGCTCTTTTTGATGAGTATTTAAGAGCTCTAGATTCAAAGATGGCAGGAGAGAATAGAAAAACTTTTGTCGAAAACTGGCTCATCCGAAAAAGCAACGATCACTTAAACAATGCCCATGTGGAGTTCTTCCTTGGGTTTCCACATCATTTGATCAGGGAGTGATCAAAGTTTTGAAGATGCATTTTCATAAGTACCTTGTACATAAATTGCTTACCCTTGTAAAAACTGAAAAGCTCAATTTCTTTGCTAGATGAAATGCATTATTTATAAACATGGAATGCACTGAGCCCTACTGTTATAATTACAGTAATTCCTTTAAAAAGTCCAGGTTCTATAATGATATAGAAGTAAATGTTGATAGTGTTGAACAAGAAGGGATTCTTTTTGAACGGGATTTCCTACAGAGTAGCTTGGGATTTACGGTAAATTTTTATGATTATGTTGATGTAGACCAGGGGTGGCCAACTTAATTTGTGATGCAATCTACTTTCATTCTTCAAAATGTGCTGCGATCTACCATCTCAAGAATTTCATTGCACATGGTTAAAAAAGTTAATCAGCACATATTGAAAAATGTTGTTTATAAATTTTAAAATTAAATACAATTCAGAATTCTTACTTTAAATTCATACCTATTTGAAATTTTAATTTATGCGAAGTTTGTGTTCATGTCATCTGCCAAGCTTTCAAAATCGGGAATATACTCTGATAAGACCAACCGTAAAGAATCTTCTGTATGCAAGTCCGTAAAAGTAGAGCGATTGTTTGTTTGTTTCAAATAGGAAAATGCCGATTCACATAGATATGTGGAACCAAAACAGGAATTTAAAAGTTTACTGCATTTTTGACATTTGATACTTTTCTTGGCAAACATTTTTCCAAAAGTCTTTTTCTGATGATCTGGCTTTTAGGAAGATATTGTTTTGCAATGTAATAATTTCATTTTCAAGGTTTTTTTTTTTTTTTTGGTTTTTTTTTTCTCCATGTGAAAAATTTCTGTGTTTTTTTTTTTTTTTTTTCCTTCTGCAATTTGTTTCGTATCTAAGTCGACATTAAATGGATAGATAAGAAATATATTGAACAATGTTTCTTCAATTGTTTTAAAATCACTGAATCTGGTTTCAAAATCGTCCACAACTTCCTCAATTTCAGAAACATATTTCTCACTATTAAATTCAAACAGGATATTTTTGCAAATGATCTTACATATTTGCAAAATGATTGAATTTTTTCCCTTTGAGATCCTTAGTCATTGCCAAAAATTAATATTTATATGCAGAAATACTACGAATCATGTCACCCACATTTGTATTTTTTCTTGTAATTCCAAATTCAGATCACTTAATTTACTGGTAAAATCAGCCAAAAAAGCCAAATCACACAACGTTTTACTTATAAAACCACTCCGTATCTTGTAGCTGCTGATAATCATCTCCCCATTGATCAACAATATTTTTTTAATTTCATTCAACAAATTTTGAAATCTCTGTTGAAACTTCGACTCATCCACCTCACATCTGAGTGTAATATCAGATCTGGTTCATTTTCATCAAGTTGCATTTTGAAAAGTCTACTTTGAAGAGATTGTCCTCTGATGGAATTCACGATTTTAAAGCTATGTCCATAACACTTTTAGTATTTAATTTTTAGCTGGTTAACACTTGTTGGTGGATGATACTGTGGTAACTCAAATCTGGGAATTCATCATCCTTTTGGCACAATGCGATGAATCTGGTAAGATGCCCTGTCATTTCTTTAGCTCCATCTGGACCTCTAGTTCTTTCTTTTAACTGCAGTTCTTCTCTAGTGGCAGAATCATCGAAACCCATACGAACAAAAACAAGCAATTGGGCTGTATCACTGACATCTGTAGATTCATCCAATTGTAAAGAAAATGACACACAATTGTTCTCTCACATTTTTACTCTTTTTTTTTTCGATGCGTCACATCACAGTATTTCAAGATAATTGCAGATCTTGAAGGGCACTTTTAATTCCATTTTTGTTCTTAAAATTTTCAAAAAGAGAATCTGTTATTTCTAAAAATGTCTTTGATGAATTGACCATCAGAAAATGGTTTGCACCTTTTTGCAAGAAGATGACTCACTTTGAAGTACCTTTTTTAAAATTTCCTTTTTTGGGTATAGCCATGGAAGCATTGCAAATCAAACAACAACATTTTTATTTTATCGTTACAAAAAAGTATTCTTCCCACTCAATGAAAATAATACATTTTACTCTTTTTTTTTTTTTTGTAGTATTTATTTTAAATCTAATCAAATTAATGTATAAGTACTGTCCAGTTATTAATATTAAGTAAGCTAAATATAGCCAGGTGGGCAGGAGCAACAGTGCGTAGCACGTGCTTCTTGATTAGACTGGGGTTCGAGCCCGTGACCACCAAATACGGAGGATGCAGAAAGGTCAGGGAATGACCACTGCATATCCCCGGAGCAATATGGCCTTAGTTGCTAATGCTCCTAAAAACCAAAAATGATAATAATTCAACACCTACACACACTCTCCACAACGTAACTGCGTGGATTTTCACTAGGCAAGCTTAGCGGCTGCGAGGCAACAAGAGTAGTCGTGTCGTTCAACGGGTCTTAATAAGCACATGGAGTGGGGCGCATAATAATAATATTTAGATTTTGACTAATCTATTTATTATTATTATTATTAGCCGTATGGTGCAAGGAAGCAGAGGCTTATGTTGCACCAGCCAAAAAAAAAAAAAAAAAAAAATTCCAAATTACCATGAGAGAGAGAGAGAGAGAGAGTGAGTCAGAAGTAGAAGAGAATCACCAAGAAAGAGAAGAATGATGATATCCAGCTCAGATCCTGGGTGTGCCAAGCCCATACTCACCAGATGTGAGCCCTGGTGATCTTTTTTATATATATTTAAAATTCATTGTGATCGACCGAAATTAAAACCGCGATCGACTTGTTTGCCACCCCTGATGTAGACAATGGTGTTATCGCACATGAATTGCAAAGTATTGAAGATATTTGCAGTGAAGATCAAAACATGACTGATAGTGAGTCTGAACATGAAGATGAGCCTACTGTACCAACATTCCGCGATGTAATGATTGGCTTCTCTTCACTGCAGGAATTCATTCATAGTGTGCTCGATGTTCCTGAGTCGTGTTGAAATGTGTTAGGGAAATTGATCTCCCCAAAATATTTGAAGGAGTCTTCTCTGGATAGCTACTTGAGAAAATTGCAAACATTTTTTAGTGTTTTTTTTTTTAAGTACTATTTGTAATTACTGTAATTGATTTTTATCATTCTCATTACCTTTCTTCTCATTGCATCCTTGTTATAATTTTGAACCCTTATTAAATCATGACTATTAAATATTGTTTTGCATTAAATGACAATTTTTATTCTTGATAGTTTCTGCAATTCATATGATCATTTCCATGTATGTGTATCTTCATTTTTATTTGTGTAGTTAATATTTCATACCCTTAGGTAATTTTCCCTTGTAAGAAGTTCTAAACCTCCTGTCCCTTGGAAAACTTCTTATCCAGGTTCTACTGTATATGTATGTTTATATAAATTGAGACAATTTGGTTGACTGTTTTTTTTTTATTTCATGCTTTATATCTGTGTTTAAAAAAATAGACTTTTTTATATAGTGTAATTGTTATCAGATGAAAAGAGGATAGTATTATAGAATGCAGTGTTACAGTGAGGAAAAAATTATGGTATATGAAATTGGTAATTTTTTTGTTTTATTAGTATAAGGTTGGTCACTTATTCTAGTTCTGTGCACTTTATAATATTTTGTATCAATATATATGTTTAAATTCGATCTTAAGGTTATGAAGGGTAATCTACAATCTCCTATTCGAAACCTTTGATGCCAGATATGTTTGGAATTTGAAATTTTTCAGGTTTCAGAATGGTAATACGGTAAATTTACTGTATATTACTGTACCACCCTAGTGGGGTCTGTGGCAGCACCCTATAAGAAAACATTAATATATTTGCAGCGAACATTAAGAACATTCATACTGATTGGAATAAATGAAGACTGTAAATAGTAATTACAGTTTTTGTGCAGCAATAATATGATAAAATTAAATAGTGGGAGAAATATAGACCATAAATATTATAGTACAGTTTATTTGTAAGGAAAACATTCAATAAAACTTTAAACATATACAAACTATACTAAATACCTGTACATATACATGTAATAAAGGTACATTACATCTGTCTTGAAGAACTTGGAAAAGAGGATTTATCCATGTTGACAATATTGTCATCAGCTTGGAGTTGATGACAACATTTGAAGATGGGCCAGGAACAGGGTTCACAAGTGATGAAGCAGCACTACGACAGATGACCTTTTTAAAGACTTGTAGTGTCATCTGTCTCATTAACATTGGTTTCCATCTAAACAGTCTCTTTAATTGAGTAAACTGCCATAATCTCTTGCTCACTAATAAATGCACTTCGAGGGCATCAACCTACTCATCACACATTTTCACCATATCTATGGAGATTTGTTCACAGTGTTGTCATCATCATTACTATCCTCATGCTTATCTTGATTTAGTGCCATTTCAGCAATTCCCCTGTCACTCAATAAATACACAACAGGTGCATCATTGTCAATGTAAAATTCCCTGGTCACAAGGCTGCATTAAAGATGTCACATTGGTGGGAAAGTAAATGCTGAAAGCATTGATTTTTCACAAGTAGTTCAGCATGGGGATGTACAGTGCAGTTTTTCAGGTGCAAGAAAATTTTAAAATTTTCTTCTAATCCAGCTTGCCTGCAATGAGCTCATACCACTAGTATAAAGTGGTTATTGAACTAGTCAGAAAATATTTCTCTGGTTACTTATGCTTTCTTGTTGTGCATAAAAACACAAATTGTGTACACCTTTCAACCATCTAAGTTATTATTTTTTTTCTAATCACTGCCAGCTTTAACTTTTCTTCACTAGTTCAGAGATGTTCCATCAGCATTTTAAATTTGTTCAGGAACATGGTTTTCATTGGATATTATTTTGGAAAATTCATCAAAGAAATTTTCAGATATTTTATGACATAACACTTTTTTGGCCAACCTTCTGAATATTCACACTCCCCTTTAAATGTTCAGTTATTCAATGTATATTCTAGCTTGTTTCATACCAACAAACCAGTTTGTGGCATTAACATTCACCTCTTCATTGTCAAATCCATTCTTTCAGTTCACAGTAAAGATCTTCATTTTTTGCTGCATGTATTGTTTTCTTGTTTTTCATTAGTTTATGGCCATCACTGCAAAACTTCAACTTGTCTTTCTGTTTCATTAATATATATGGTGGTACTTCCCACATCATATTCTTCAGTAAGATGCCACACAAGAATACACCAAGATCAAACTTCTGCAATAACTTCACTTTCTCTGCTTTTGATAATGAGAAATGTTTCATTTTCTTCTCACTGTTACCTATAGGGGTATGTGCAGTCCTTTTTGACACTTTCATGATGGAATTAAACTCAATTGTAAAATTAAAATCAAACGTAAAAAAAATTAGAGCAGCAGATGCTGTTATGTTGTTGTTGTTATTTGGTTTTTAGGAGCATTAGCAACTAAGGCCATATTGCTCCGGGAATATGCGGTGGTCATTTCCTGACCTTTCCACATCCTCCGTATTTGGTGGTGACGGGCTCGAACCCCGGTCTAATCAAGAAGCGTGTGCTACGCACTTCTGCTCCTTCCCACCTGGCTACGGAGGCGCCCCCAGCAGATGCAAGTGTGACTAGTAGCAGCACTGAGACAGCTGACATTGTTATGCTTACATACACTTGTCTAATGTATTATGCATGCAATAGCATAAGGCAGTATAAGCACATGGACAGGAAACAAACATTTTCAGATTTTATTAATTTGATTTGTGATCTTTGGTAAGATACTGTTAACATGTAGTAGTAGGAATAGTGGCATGTGATGCAAGAAAGCAAGTGTATGAGCTTATGCAGCATCAGCCAAAAAAAAAAATAAAAAAATAAAAAATAATTCACACAACCATTCCTTCTAAATGTTTGTCCAGTTCCTCCTTGAATTTGTTTAAGCTATCAACTTCCATAACGACAGATGGAAGTTTGTTCCACCAGTTAACCACCCACTGGCTAAAGGCAAATTTCCACACATCTATTCTACATCTGTCTTTCCTCAATTTGAATTTATGCCCCCTTAGGTTTGTAATCTGAACAACTGAAAGAATCCCATCAGAATTCAGCGTGCTGAACCCATTCAAGACCTTATACACCTCAATTAGATCACCTCGCAGGTGCCTAGTCTCCAGCCACAATTTGCAGAACTTAAGCCTTTCTTGGTAAGAGGATCCCTTCATTCCCCTCACCAATCTTGTTGCCCTTCTCTGTACACGCTCAAGCAAATCTACATCCTTCCTAAAATGAGGCCTCCAGACCTGTACTCAAGGTGTGGCCTTACCATTGCCTTATACAGAGGGACAATCACCTCCTTTTCCCTTAACACACACAATGTATATTTCATTGTGTGTGTGTTAATGTTATTCAAGAATTTAAAATTTCCTGTTTATATTGAAAATCTTTATTTGTTATTGTCTAATGTGGAAAACAAAAGTTTTATAATTAATAAAATATTTTTAACACAAATTTTTGAAGAGTCAGAAATGTACAATTTCATAAAATCGGTATTTATAAATATTTGAAAAATTTTCCAATTAAATGCTCATAATGTGGCAACATAGACAACGTAAAATGCAACTATGTATATAGCAGGGGTGAGCAACCTTTATAAATGATGGGCCAAATTAAATGGAGAGATTCGATACTTTTTATTTTTATAAGTGAATCTATATCTGGATCAATATTTGTTGTAGGAATGTGCAGAGTATTTTCTAAATTTTCTCAGAAATTCCATTAATTCGAAAATATATATAATAAATTACAGGCCACTTATTATATATATTTCGAAAAAGACTGCAGGCTGGATTACTCACTTTTGCGGTCCAGAGTTGGCCCACAGGCCAGAGGTTGCCCATCCCTGGTATATAGTATTGTCTGGATAATTGTATTAGGTGGTAGATGACTCTCATCAACCAGTGCAATACCACTGGTTGATGAGAGTTTGCTTATTTGGAGGCTTGAGGTGGTGGAACCCATGTTTGGTCTCCAGAGCTAAGTTCTGGTCAACCCTTCCCCATATCTTCCTTACATTTCGAGGATACAGCTCTAAAACTGTGTTCGCAGACCAGCCGCTAGTCAGTACACCAGACTGAACCAATAGGTTCAGTCCAGTGACTCCAGTCACTATCTGCCAGATAATGACTGGAGGGAGTCCGAGTAGTGTGTATGCGAGGGGCATTGTCGAGGCCACGTTATGTCAAGGATCATAACGTCAAGGATAATAGAGTAAGCTTATCTGCAAAAAGATCTAAACCTCCCAAACACTTCCTAATTCATTTCACAAATATACGTGGTCTGAATTCTAATCTCAACAATGTCCATTTCACTTGCAGTCTGCCAAACCCCATGTACTTTTTCTGACAGAATCTCAGTTATCGGTCGATTCAACTACTGCTCATCTCAATTGCCCAAATTATTCGCTGTATGATTCCTTTTGCCTCAAAGGTGGTACTTGTGTATATGTCCATTCTGATATTCCCTGTCAGAGACTTAGTAATTTGGAATCTCCTCTTTTTCATCTTCTCTGGCTTAAAATCTCTCTCTACCTCATTGTGTCAAATTCATCTGTTGTTGCTACCGTTCTCCAAACTCCACTAATCACTTGGAGATCTTTGACTTCCTCTCTTTGCAACTTGACTTTCTCCAGTCCAACTTTCCTAACAGTGAGGTAATTTTCCTTGGTGATTTTAATGTTCACAACTCCAGCTCACTGGCTTCTATTTTCTAGTCACACCGACCCAGCTGGTCGAGATGCTGAGGGTTTTGCAATCACTAATGACCTTGCACGGTTTGTTCATTTACCTCCAAGAATACCGGACAATCCTAACCATACACCTAACACACTTGATCTTTTTCTCACAAACAACCCTTCTAAGTACATGGTCAAAGTGAGAGGTCCTTTAGGCACCTCAGATCACAACTTGGTGATTGTCTCTTCTCCAATGGAGCCTTTATATCATGGCTATTCCCAACCTCGTATTGTTTGGCATTACAAGAATGCAAAATGGGATGACCTGCGAGATTTCTTTTCTTCTATTCCTTGGTTGGATTACTGTTTCAAAACTTCTGATGTCAACGTTTGCTCAGATTGTGTCAGTGTAATTATTCTTGCAGGAATGGAATCCTTTTTCCCACACTCTACTTTAAAATCTCATCCTTTATCTAAACCTTGGTTTTCCAGTAAATGTGCTAAGGCTGTTCAAGAGAATGTTGCGTATCGTAATTGGCTTGTTTCTAATTCATTTTCGTTTTCTGCCTACACCAAAGCTCGCAACAATTGTAAAGCAGTTATTAATCAGTCGAAACTAGAGTTTAAACAGGCTAAGAGTAGAAAACCTGCTTCTTGCGCTAATGGTAGTCGAGCATTCTGGTCTCTTGCCAAAGCTATTGGTCACAACTTTTGTCCATCTCTGCTCCCACCTCTGTCCAAATCAGATGGTTCTGTTGTCACTTCAGCCAAGAATAAAGCTGACCTGCTAGCATCCCATTTTTCTTCCAACTCATGTATTAATGATCTTGCTAAAACACCTCCAACCATTCCCAATATGCTCTATTCAATGCCTCCTGTGGTCTTCTGTCAAAAGGATGTCAGAAGGATTTTGACAAATCTCGATGCTAAGAAAGCTCCAGGTCCTGATGGTAATTCTCCACTTGTTCTCAAAACCTGTGCTCCTGAACTTACTCCTGTTCTTTGCCGCCTTTTTTCACTTTCTTATTCCAATGGTGTTTTTCCTTCTGCTTGGAAATTTTCTCATATCCAGCCAGTTCCTAAAAAGGGTGACAAATCCCTCCCATCCAATTATTGTCCCATTGCAATTACTTCTACTGTTTCTAAAGTAATCGAGAAATCAATTAACCGCCAAATCTTAAACCACCTAGAAACCTTCTGTCTGATCAACGGACTAATTCAATGGAAACGTTCGGTGAAACACAAGCAGTTGCTCTGGACATCTCAAAGGTTTTCGATCATGTCTGGCATAAAGGTCTTCCAAACAAGCTTCCATCTTATGGTTTGTCAACTGTTTTTTGTAATTGGTTATCCAGTTTTCTCTCTGATCGCTCACTGAGGGTGATGGTAGATGGCTCTCTGTCTTCTAACTTCTCCACTAATGCCGGTGATCCACTAGGTTCAGTTCTTTCCCCCACTCACTCTTTTCCTCTTGTATATTAATGACCTTCCATTGACTAGAAATCCTATCCCTAGTTTTGCCGATGATAGCACATTGCATTCCACTTTCCATTTTGAGAAACCTTGCCCTGCTCAATCAGCTTCAATTTCTCGAAAATCTGCTACCAATTCCTTAAATGCCGATCTCCCTGTAATTCTCCAGTGGGGTAAAGACAACTTAGTTGATTTTTAAATCCATCTAAAACTCAGTCTTGTCTTATATCTCGCAAAAAGAATTCTTTTGCTCCTATGCTTATCTTTGGTGACACTCAGATTTCTAGGCAAAATGATATATCTCTTTTGGGGATTATCCTGACTTCTAATCTCTCTTGGCACAAGCACATTACAAATATTGCTTCCTCTGCATCTAAAAAAAACTTGGTTTTCTCTTTCGCTCTCGCTGTTACTTTTCTTCCAAACAGCTGTTCGCTCTGTACAAATCGCAAATCTACCCTATCATGGAATATCTTTCCCACATCTGAGGTGGTGCCCCCAAAACCTCTCTCAGGCTTCTTGATTCCGTTCAGAAGAGGGCAGTTAAGTTAATTAATGAATCATCTCTAGCAGAGTCTCTCCACTTGCTGTCTCATAGATGTACTGTTTCTGCTGCATGCCTCTTCTACAGATACTTCCATGGGCACTGTTCTTCTGAATTGGCTTCTATAATTCCTGCTCTCTCTTTCAAAACAGTCCGAACACATGCCACCACCAGCCAACATCCATTTACTGTCCAACTTCAAACTCACAGAACCAACTTTTCATCTTCCTTGTTTATTCATTCAACTGCCGTTTTCTGGAACAACCTTCCTTCATACGTATTTCCTGAAAATTACAGTCTACAGATGTTCAAGTTTAATGTCAACAAATATCTTCTTTCGTCTTCTCAACTTCCAACCCAAGCACTGTACTAAGTACTATAGGTTCTAATACCTCTCGTGTTTTGGGGTTTACATAAAGAAAATAACTCTGGCCCATCTATAATATAATACAAGTATCTTGCCTATGCAGCCAATGCTCCATGAAAAAACTTGGTTTTCAAAGATTTTCGGATAAGGGATTGTGAACCTGTACTGGTAGTATTATGCAAAAATTCATGACTGTTTGATTTTTTTCCTTTTTTTTTTAATTAAAAATCTTATTTTGTGAACAGGTGGAATTAGCTCTCTGGGATACGGCTGGCCAGGAAGATTATGACCGTCTTCGTCCTTTGTCATATCCTGATACAGATGTGATTCTGATGTGTTTCAGTATTGATAGTCCCGACAGCCTTGAAAATATTCTTGAAAAGTGGAATCCAGAAGTAAAACACTTTTGTCCAAATGTTCCAATTGTGCTTGTTGGAAACAAAAAAGATTTGAGAAATGATCCTACTACTATCAAGGAGCTGGCCAAAATGAAGCAAGAGCCAGTGAAAACTGAAGAAGGTCGTGCAATGGCAGAAAAAATTAATGCCTTTGGTTATTTAGAATGTTCTGCAAAAACCAAAGAAGGTGTTCGTGAAGTGTTTGAAATGGCTACAAAAGCAGCACTCCAAGTTAAGAAAAAGAAGAAAAAGAGGTGCCTTGTAATGTAACTGCCAGTTTAATTATCTTCATATATTTGCAGCTTATGTAGCTGCCTTCAGTCTTTGGATATGAGAATTAGTAAAAAAAAAAATTACATCTTTTGAACTGTCATTTGGTATGCTTTTGAAGGTTTCAAAAATATTAAATGGGGAAATTTTATTTTTTAGTAAATGTTTTCTAAAATTTTAGCTACATAAGTTTGGCGTACTTATTTAATTTTTTTTAGATTCCTTATGAATTTTGTGGTGAATTATTATTTAGATCTATTATCTGCCATTTATACTGAACTGCATTTAATATTTGTCTGCATAATGTTTTTTCCTCTAGTGCAACTTCAGGACATTGCCTAAATCAGAGTTTTCACTGAAATTATGATTTTCATTGATTGCAAAAAAAGGGTTATATTAAAAAATTGTTTGATAATTTGTGTCAAAATTTAATTTTTAGGGAAGTTATCAAAAATTAGTGTATGCCAAATGCTTGTCTACAGCAAACCTCTTAACACACACACACACACACACACACACACACACACAAGTAAAGCATATCTGTAGATAAGCATCAATTTTGTTGGAAGCTCCCATTCATATATATATACATACAATTATTTTATAAAACTAAGGTGTTTTTTTTTGTTTTTGTTTTTTTTTTGGTGGGGGTATACCATTTTTCAGTCTTAGTAGTTTTGTTGTTTAACTATGTAAAAATAAGTGTTTTTTTGTAGCAAATGTTTGCAAATTAAAAAATGAACCTTATTTTGGAATACTATCATGAAAGTTTAACTTTTAAAATGTTTGGAGACTTAACACTTCTACTGATTATTTATAATAAATGTCTAATGATAAAATTTTTCCATTCATGCTGTTTTAGTGTTGTATAACTGATTTGCCTTGTCATTATATGTTTGCTACTTTTTTTTTTTTTTTTTTTTTTTGATTCCATCACTTTAGTATATTATAATTGGTGTTTGCTTTGATATATATTTAATGTAGTTTGAATAGCCTAGTCTCAGTTTCTCTGAGATAATTTTTTTTATATTGTCACATAAAAGTGCATTTAGTTTTCTTTAAAAATAACAATCACATTTCTGCACCATTAAATTACAATTAGTTGCATATTTAAAGTATAAGTTCTTATTAGCTTGCGTATGCTACCTGTGTACTAGGATTTGAAGAATTTCAATTTTTATAAGGAGAGTCTTGTGTAATGAACTATTAAACTTATTTTCCAGCAGTAGTTAATATTTATTTACTGTGTTAATGTTTTTATATGCTAGATGAAATACTTTATAATCATCTGTCCACTAGATGTTCTAAGAATATTGACCTGTTTGAAGGAATAGGATTGCATTATATCACTATGTAAAAGTAACTACTATTTATGCTTTACTTGTAAGGGTTTTGGAGTCCTTGTGTTAATGCTTCAAGGGGATTCTCTTTTTCTAAAAGAGTGGATATAAATAAATTTAAGACTTTGAATAACAGCAGATTTACAAGAAACAGCAAATTTGCTATAATTCTGTGACTATAAATTGAACAGTGATACACAGAAATATGATGTTATTCATTGGTAGGATATGTAATGATTTTTACTTGAATACTTTGTATTTTAATATATATAAACACTATAAAAATCTTATTTCTTATATTTATCCTAAAAGTGGTTTAAGTTTCTGTTTTATAAATAAATGCCCATCAGTTTAAATATAAGTATGCTTGTTGTAATGAAATATAAATTCTACTCTGTATGCTTTAATATATCATTATAAGAACTTAAGGTTCTGAACTTATAATTTTTTTTTATATATGTATTCTTGTTTGTAGTGTGCACCATTCTCTATGATGGAGTATAGTTGTGGTGGCAATGTCATTCTGTTGCAGTTTATTGTTATATGTTACCTACATGTGCATTGATTATAGATGTACATGTTTAGAATTCTTAAAAACTAATACTGTGCATTAAACTTTATTTAACAAATTAATAGCAAATTTCTGTAATTTTATTGTATATGATTTATACAAAAACAGTAGGCTGTCGGAAATGTTTTTGGTTAATGGATATGGTTTGTACAAGATCTAGGGAATTGTTTCAGACTGAACAGGCTCAGGTTCACAGTGGACTAATGGTAATGGTACAAATCTTTAAAATGACAAATTTCAGAATAATGTAGTAATTCATATATACATATATAGTTTTTAACTAATGGATATACTTATAAACCAAATAGGTTTTTTTATACCACAGATTATATTGAAATTTAGAATTTTGTGACAGCTTACTACAAAAATATTGCTTTCAATTATTCTTATTACTACAAAAATATTACTTTCAAATTATTCTTAAGATGGCAAGAATAATTTGAAAATAAGCTATATTTCTGAAAAATGTGCAACTGCATGAGAAGATCCAAAGGTGGTTATTGACTACAATAGATGATTTTGTGATATTTGGTTTAACTGTATGAACTCCCCCACCCCATGCATGATTTATTATATCATGAGTCAAATGTCAGATTTTGTAAATACATGCACTTTTGATACTAACTGCTTATTTCTGAATAATATTTAGAATACATGGCTATTTCTTGTATTATGATTAATGATTTTTTTTTAGCTTTCTAATTCCTTCACAATATAGAAATATTTATTAATTGTTTAAAATGATTTTATGAGAAAATCAGTGTGGCTTTAAACTGATTAACAGTGTTTTTAGATCAGTATACTGAAGAAGTATTCTGCATGTTTAACAATATACACAAGAAATTTGACAAAATAAATGGAAATGAAAATGATTTTTATTATTAGAGCAAGATACACATTGACTTATGTATGGGTTATCATATGGTTTCAACAGTGGAATCCAAGCAATCAATTCTGCACACAGGTAAAAAATTAACCAAAATAAGAAGCCCATTAAATAAATGGGAACTTAGTTTGTTAATAATAGAATTGCTTAAAGAGAAGTAATCTTTATAAAAATTGAATGAATTTCTACATTTCCTTTTTTAACTGATTTTAACAAATAGAATTGCAAGTGGATTAAATTTTAAAGTGAACTATTATAAATTCATACATTATTACACACTTCCAGATATCTAGGAACAACTATGAACCTTTTACCATGCAACTTATCTTAACTACTAAATCTGAAGTTTGGGAAGCAAATGTGGGCTTTCAACTATTTTTAAGCTTTTGTTGTATACTCTTTTCTTTATCAGATTCATGGTATTCTACACAAAAATGTTGCTTTTTTAAACATGCTATTGATGTAGTTGGTATGATCTAGCAGAAATGGACATTATAAACTTGTTCTCCAAATATATATTGTTTTAAATTTATGTATAGGATTGCCTTTTCTTCAATAGAAAGTAATCCTAAACTATCTCATAGAAAAAATATATATTATCTTAGGATATACTACCTCTATATAAAACTGCATTCTTAGAAGAGTGTGCTCCTGAACATTACTTGAATTATTTCAAGTTTTTTATGTATTTTATAGGAAACTTGAAATGATCCAGTGATGTGTAAATTAAGATTTTTTACATTATTGAATAACTTATATTGCAGTGTTTTGCATAAAAAGAGAAATGCTAGTTGGTTTCTAAGCTGTTGCTATTAGCAACATTTTCTTGGTGCTACAATTATGGAAGAGTAACCTAGGGAAATGAAGTTGATGCAATAAGTTATCAAAATAATTACTTAGGAAAACTGCATGTTTTAATCTGGTGATAATTATTAAATATTTAAAATAAAAATATACTTATGAAAATACTTTTCTCCACGTCATTCCAGAGTTTTAAGATTATAGTGTTTTTGGCAGTTAGACACTAAAACTGTAAAATTGTGTTGCTTTTGTTATATGTCTGTTTCTACAATATATTGTACCTCTGTTTGTGATGAATAAGATTATAAGATAAGTCTGTTTGTCATATATGTACAGGATTAGTAATATGAATTAAAATCACCTGAAGTGTCTGCTTGTAATTTTCATATTTTTCAATGTACTGTATACTTCAACTTTTATTTGGATACAGCATTCATTCAGGTGAAAGCAAAATTGATATCAATTTAAATCCTTGTTTTTGTCCACTGGCAGTTATCGTCTCTAGCGAGTGCTCATTTATTACCCCCAGCAGTTACTGTATGAACCAGCGAGATGCATTTCAATGATTTCATATCAATAGTAACTTTAATTCAGGCAAATAGTACAGGTGGTCCTTGGTTATCCCATAATGCATTTCTCCATTATGTGTGTCAAAATGAAACTTGTTTCCATAGCAACAAAGTTTTATAAATTGACGTTCATTTCTTGCTGAAGAGAAAGATGCTCTGTACTCCAAATTATCCTTCTTATTTAACCTAAATGAACTGATTGTGAATACAGTTCAGTTCAGTACAGTACTGTATTAATGCTGTCACAAGTGACAAATGCATAAACCATGTTTAACAGTACTAAACAGTGTCGTAACCTACTGAAAATTTGCATCAAGATACTGTATAATATATAAATAAAAAATCGAAAATGACCTTTTACTATGCCTTGATTTCATGTGTTTAATGGGCATAAAATGGCTAAAGTAAGATAGAGGCGAGTGCTGGCTAGAATCTTGGTGTTTGAATATGAGGTGCAATCAAAGTTTGGAGATTCAAAATTGACATATTCGGTTAAATTGTAACATGACTCACCTGGACATAATTTACGAATTGCCTGTTTATCTGTAGTCACTATGAATTAGCATGCCTCAAACAAGTGTTTCATCATATTTGCATTTTCTTTCAAGTTTGGGAAGTACAATAGCAACCTACAAAATGTTAACTATCAAATATATGGTTCAAAAACGTGTCATTGGTTTTCAAAGTTTAAAGAGGATTGTTTATCCATTGAAGATGATTCATTCTCTGACCAGCCTTGTATTTCAGAAACCAATGATTTATTCACTTGTGTGTAAATATAAATAGGAGTTATCAATGTTCAATCGTCCAGAAAGTTTCTAGGGAACTAGTATTTCTTGTGAGATGTGTCATTTAACACAAGGTTAGGGAATTAATGTTTCAAGCAGGTTTATGACTTGAATCCTCTGGTGATTACAGAGAACAGATACTCTTGCATGCCAGGATTTTATCAACTTGCTGCTGCTGACCCACTTTTTTTTTCTTCCATTGTTACTGAAAATGACTTGGAAACAGACCTGTAGCTTGAAAGAAGACAGTCTTCTTCTCCCCCACACAAATCCCAATTATTATAAATCTTTCCTGTATGGTCAAAGTGACAGGAATGTCAGTTTGTTTGCTGTTCTGAGAAAATAACCAGAAAAGCCTTGGGCAATTATTGCTTGCATCGGGTTAGTGGTCTGGTAAGCTCTGTGCTTTCTAGTCAAGAAATCTTTGTAATGGAAAGCACACCTGCATTGTGGTTCCCCACTGCCAAACTCTCTGAATTTAGCTCCCTCTAATTTTATAATGAAAAACTGCAAGCACAGCTTCAGAAGAGGCCTAAGTTGAGCTCAAAGAATGTCACATCAACAAGCCAAGCTGTGCCTAGGAACCTCTAATCAGCCAAGGACTCAAATACAATGGAATGTTGGAGAAGGCAGTGCTCTAAAGATCAGTGAGGTCAGAACGGAAATCAAATCATAGCCCACAACTTAACATCAGAATAAAGAAAATTTGGAAAATCAGATCACAGCATTGTCAAGGAAGATGTAAAACAAATCTGGAAGTGTGACGTCCTGAGGGCTAAGGTCCATAAGCCGTGGGGACTGCATCATTTAATATGCTGATGCCTCTCTCTCCAATGTTGAGCTCTGATATACAAAAAATCTCCCTGGCTTCCTTGAGCCTGAGGAAGTGGACAGCCAGGTCGGGATACTGTACTTCCTCTAAAAAGACACAGACAAAACCTTAACCTGGATTATAGAAGTCTAACAATAAGAATCCTTGATACTCGGAAAAGAATATTCATAGGGTAGGCCTTGTACCACTTCCATGACTTTGGGCCCATGAAGTGTTGTTATTATTACTACCATATAGTGCAAGGCTTATGCTGCACCAGCTAAAAAAAAAAAAAAAATTTCCAAGTTACCCTGACACAGAGAGAGAGAGAAGTAGAAGGGAATCACCAACAAAGAGAAGAATGATGATATCCAGCTCAGGACCCTGGGTGTGCCAAGCCCATACTCACCAGATGTGAGTTCCTCTGGGGTAATAACTGCCTTGGATACAGGCACACATCCTCCATATGCATTGGGCCACAACCAGTCTATGGATGCTGAGGAGGGTCACTTGTTCAGAGATACCCAACCAAGAATCAGCAAAATGTGCTAATTAAATATATCAATATCCTTATGAACATGTAGTAAACAATATCAAATCCAACTGGTTATGAACCATAGCTTCAATGATCAATTGAGGCCTTGCTTTGCACAGATTAAAGCTCATAAATTCATGGCTGTAGCTGACCAAATACTTGAAAGGAAGATTGATGTTCTGCTCCAAGCTCACGGCAGAATAGCTAGATACTCCACAGAAAACTACAGACCTCTGGTGGTTATTCCTTTACAGTAGTTTCTTCATATACCCATAAGTTATGGGCTCAGATCCAGTGTTGTGTGGACAAGAGGGCCATTAACGGGCAGGGATGGATCAATATTTTCTTCCTGTGCATGGCTAAAGCTTGTAGCATCATACCAGCACCCACTTTCAAAGTGATCACGAACTGCACCTAAATATGCAAGACCTGAAACTAGAAATAAAATGTGCTAGGCAAAAAATAAGTATCCTGTGTTTAGCTCTAATTTTATAATGAACAATTGATTAAAAGCCAAAGAATAAACTACTTGATTTGGATGTTCCTCATTCTAATACTGATAGAGGTAATAAAAATGTTTATTTCAACCACTGACCAGTTAGTTGGCTGCACTCTAACTTTGAGATGCTGTATCTTCTCTCCAGACATGAATGTGAAGCTATGTGAACTGGATCTCTTGAATGATGACTGCTGCATTTCTGGTGTGGAAGAATGGAGTTGCATCATGTTCAACTGTGTTGTCTACTGAAACTTCAGAAAGCAATTTCTGTAGAGTGAACAAGCCCCACAACCTATCCACTTCCTAATTGCAACAAATGTGTTCCCTGCCTTTTCTCATTATCCATCAAAATGTTCAAGCATAGATGGATCCTTTTGCCAGTCCACCTGTAATCATCAAAGCAGAACTTAATCCTAGATATATAACAACTCCAAAGAATGAAGTCCCTAGTTTAACAGTCCAAGACTGTCTCCACCAAGACCAAGTGTGGAAATTTGCCTTTAGCCAGCGGGTGGTTAATTGCTGGAACAAACTTCCGTTTGTCGTTATGGAAGTTGACAGGTTAAATAAATTTAAGGAGGAACTGGACAGGCATTTGGAGGAAACGGTGTGATTTTTTTTGGCTGATGCTGCATAAGCTCATACACTTGCTTTCTTGCATCACATACCTGTGAGGGAAAACATTTTTGACCTTTTCAGTAATGTGGGACAGAAGTGGCAAAAATGTAAGATCCAAAAATTTTATGGTCAGACGAAAGGAACTTTAACATTGATTTTTACAAGAAGCAAAGATAGATCTTTCATGATCATTTTTGTTTTGGAATTCAATAAGGTGAGCTTACTGCTAACATGCAAAGAAAAATTCGTTCAAAATAAATTTAAAAAATTATCATAAAAAGTTCCGTCCCCATACGCAAAAGATGAGTAATTCGGATATTGTTTTAACAACCAAAAATTCGAACCTAAATTGCAAATTAATGGTCCTAAGACCCTTGGTGCAACTATGATAAACCTGTTTCGTTAAGGAAATAAAATTGGAATCCACTATGAACCGTTCAGAAATTTTTTTTTTTTTACAGAGTTGTAAATATTTAACAGACAGTCATAAGATCGGAAGATATTTGAGGATGCTACCCAACTGTACTGACTCGAAAACGCCCTCGAAGTCTGAAAACAGCCAAAGCATAATTTGCGCGGACTCGAGCGAAATCAAGCAATTTTACTAAGGCATTTTCAGTACCTACTCCCTGAGGAAATCCAAATTGGTCTGGAGCAGAACATTGTTTTTCTAGAAGTAGGCGTAAGATCTGGTTTGATCACCAGTCTTGCCCTGCTTCAAGGGAATTTTTAGAAAAGCAGAATTCCGTGGTGAAGGAAACAAAGAAAACTGCAAACATTTCTTAAATAAATTTATTAAAACATTTTGAAATTTAAACTGCTTGCTTTAACAGTGAATTCGTTCTCAACGAGGTAAGCGCCAGGATGACAGTTCAGCCTTATTTTTCCAATAGCTGTGTGAAGTTCGTTATGGGTAAAAGGAGGAACAACTGAAACATTACAATATTTATCTATTACAAAACTTCTTAGACCTTGTATCTTAGTGCATAGAAGAAGCTTCTTTTGTTATATTCCTTACCCAGTTCTGGCTACAAGCACAAATTGTCAACTATAGAAAGAATTCAATATGCCTTAATTTTTTTGTTTGATACACTTACTAAAAATCGTATAGAGGGTGTGTGTGTATGTGTATAACTCCAGAGGCTCACATTTGGTGAGTATGGGCTTGGCACACGCAGAGTCCTGAGCTGGATTTCATTTTTTTTTTTCCCTTGGTGATTCCCTTCTACTGACTCACTCACGGGGTAGCTCGGTAATTTTTTTTTGTCTGGTGCAGCATAAGACTCAGGCTTCCTTGCACGGTATGGCTAATAATAAAAATAATCAGATTTTGTCAGCAATCCCAGTGAGTATTTTTCATAGGAAAAATTTGTCAATTGAAGAACGAAACACTAAATATATAGAGTTAGTAAAAGCAGAATTAATTTAATGGAGTCACTGGTTAAAGAGGTGATACAGCATTACCTGGACAAGACTGCAGTAATACTTCAGACCCGCTTCATGGGTTCGTAAGCTTTGTCAGACCAATTTGATTGGGTACTACGATGAGCTCACAAAGGAACTGGATACAAAAAATATCATTTACTTGGATTTCAGGAAAGCTGATACTGTTGCGCATGGAAGACTGCTGTACAAATTGGAGCAGTATGGCATTAAGGGCAAGTTGCATTTTTTTCCCCTCTTTTATGAAGCCCCAAACACGAGAGGTAATAGAACTTAGTACCGTTCTTGGGTCTGTTGACTTTAGACTTGAATTCCTGTAGACTGTAATTTTCACGAAATACGTAAGAAGGAATGTTGTTCCAGAAAACGGCAGTTGAATGAATAAACAAGGAAGATGAAAATTTGGTTCTGTGATTTTGAAGTTGGACAGTGAATGTTGGCTTTTGGCGGAACATATTCGAACTGTTTTGAAAGAGAGAGCGGGTATTATCGAAGCCAATATAGAACAGTGCCGATTGCAGTATCTGTAGTAAAGGCATACAGCAGAAACAATACGTCAATGAGAGAGTGAGTGGAGAGACAGAGACGAGTCATTAATTAACCTAACTGCCCTCTTCTGAATGGAATCTAGAAACCTGAGAGATGTTTTGGGGGCACTGCCCTAGATGTGGGAACAATGTTTTGAGAGCGAAAGAGAAAACCAAGTTTTTTTAAATGCAGAGTAAGCGATATTTGTAATGTGCTTGTGCCAAGAGAGATTAGAAGTAATGATAATCCGCAAAAGAGATATCGACTGGCCTAGAAATCGAAGTGTCACCAAACATAAGAATAGAGCAGAAGAATCCTTTTTCCGAGATATAAGACAAGAATGAGTTAGAAGGATTGAAATCAACTAAGTTGTCTTTGCCCCACTGGAGAATATTACCTGGAGATTGGCATTTAAGGAATTGGTAGCGGATATTCGAGTAGTTGAAGCTGTTTGAGCAGGGCAAGGTTTCTCAAAGTGGAATGCAATGTGCTCTCATCGGCAAAATTATGGATAGGATTTCCAGTCAATTGAAGGTCATTAATATAAGAGGAAAAAGAGTGGAGGAAAGAACGACCTGGGGGGACACCAGCATTAGTGAAGAAGTTAGAAGACAGAGAGCCATCTACCATCACCCTCAGTGAGTGATTAGAGAGAACACGATAACCAATTACAAAAAACTGTTGGCAAACCACAAGATGGAAACTTATTTAAAAGACCTTTATGCCAAACATGACCGAAAGCCTTTGAAATCTGAAGAGCAACTGCTTGTGTTTCACCGAAGAACGAAATGGGTAATATTACCCATTTCGTTCTGGCTTATATTACCCATAAATGGGTAATATAAGCCAGTGGATCGACACTGACTGAATCCATACTGGCGATCGTTGATCAGACGGAAGATTTTTAGGTAGTGTAAGAGTTGGTGGTTAATTGATTTCTCCATTACTTTATAAAGAGTAGAAGTAATTGCAATGGGAGGGATTTGTCACCCTTTTTAGGAACTGGCTGGATATGAACAAATTTCCAAGTAAAAGGGAAAACACCTTTGGAATAAGAAAGCAAAGAAAGTTTCAGGAGCACAGGTTTCAGAACAAGTGAAGAAATACCATCAGGACCTGGAGCTTTCTTAGCGTCAAGATTCGTAAAATCCATTTGACAGGAGGCATTGAATGGAGCGTTTTGAAATGAGTGGAGGTGTTTTACTAAGATCATTAATTAATACATGAGTTGGAAGAAAAAAAATGGGATTCTAGCAGGTCAGCTTTATCCTTGGCTGAATTGACAACTGAACCATCTGGTTTGGACAGAGGTGGAAGTAGAAATGGGCAAAAGTTGCGGCCAATAGCTTTGTCAAGAGACCACAATGCTTGGCTACCATTAGGGCAAGAAGCAAGTTTTCTACTCTTAGCCAGTTCAAAATCTAGTTTGGGCTGATTAATAACTGCTTTACAATTGTTGTGGTCTTTGGTGTAGGCAGAAAATGAAACTGAAGAATTATTAACAAGCCAATTACGATATGCAACGTTCTTCTCTTGAACAGCCTTAGCACATTTATTGGAAAACCAAGGTTTAGATAAAGGACAAGATTTTAAAGTGGAGTGTGGGATAAAGGATTCCATTCCTGCAAGAATTATTTCACTGACACGATCGGAGAAAACGTTGACATCAGAAGTTTTGGAATAATAATCCGACCAAGGAAAATAAGAAAATAAATCTCGCCGGTCATCCCATTTTGCATTTCTGTAATGCCAAATGGCACGAGGTTAGGAATAGCTATGAGATAAAGGCTCCATTTGAGAAGAGACAATCACCAAGTTGTGATCTGAGGTGCCTAAAAGACCTCTCACTTCGACCGTATACTTAGATGGGTTGTTTCTGAGAAAAAGATCAAGCGTGATCAAACACGGTATGGTTAAGATTGTCCAGTATTCTTGTAAGTAAATGAACAATCTGTGCAAGGTCATTGGTAATTGCAAAAGCCTCAGTATCTCGACCAGCTTGGTCGTGTGACTAGAAAACAGAAGCCAGCAGGAATTGTGAACATTTAAAATCACCAAGGAAAATTACCTCACTGTTAGAAAAGTTGGACTGGAGAAAGTCAAGTTGCAAAGAGAGGAAGTCAAAGAGCTCGAAGTGATTAGTGAAGTTTGGAGAACGGTAGAGACAATAGATGAATTTGACACAATGAGGTAGAGAGAATTTAAGCCAGAGAAGATCGAAAAGAGGAGATTTCAAATTACCAAGTCTCTGACAGGGAATAGCGGAACGGACGTTTACACAATTACTACCTTCAGGTGAAAGGAATCATTCAGCGAACAATTTGGGCAACTGAGGAGCAGTAGTGGGATAAACGATAACTATGATTCTTCCAGAAAAAGTACATGGGTTTTGCAGACTGCAATTTGAAATGGGCATCGCTGCGATTAGAATTGAGACCACATATATTTGTGAAATGAACTAGGAAGTGCTTGGGAGGTTTAGATCTTTTCGCCGACAAGCTTACTCTATTAGTTTGACAATTCATAGTGTATTCAATAGTAAGAAAAAGTGGGGAGGAGGGACATGCTGTATGAAGTAATGAAATTTTTGGATATGGTGTACATGGTAAGAATATACCCAGATCCTTGACAAAATGTGGCCTCGAAAATAATCCCCCCCCCCACATACACACAACTCGGACTCCCTCCAGTCACTATCTGGCAGAGTAGAGGTAGCAAGATTATACACTAGCTGATCCGCAAGCTTCCTAGAAATTTACCAATAGATTCGGTCCGGTGTACTAAGTAGCTGCCGGCCTGCGAACACCGCTTTGCAGCTGTACCCTCGAAAAAGTAAGGAAGATTGGATCTCACCATGATGTCTATCATAACCTCAAAGGTCATTGGTCATACTACATGATGGAAGAGATGGGGAAGGGTTGACCGGAATTTAGATCTGGAGACTAAACATGGTTTCCACCACTTGAAACCTCCAATAAGTAAAGTGGTGGTAAGTGTATGTGTATTTAGGGTCAAGTGGCACCAAGGGTTTCCCCCATCTCCGCGTTGTTTACGTTTTGGTGTATTACAGTACGCTGTAAATGCCAGAGATTTAAAAGTGTGTGGGTCTTGGATCATTTAGTGTCATGTACCGTTGTTCTTCTGGTCGTTTAGCCGCTGGAAAAGTGATGCTATTGCACTGGTTGATGAGAGTCATCTACCGCCTTGTAACACATAGGGGTGGCATTCCTCCTTGTGATGTATGGGCGCCACAGCTCGACCACTGCTTACGTTGGTTCACACCTGGGTGGTCACACACAGTGTGCTTGTGCATGGGAGTTATACACAGGATTACTAACAGTCCCACCATCGGGAAAGTGCAAACAGAGGATTTGGCTGTCACAGACCGTACGGACTTCGCCGAAGTTGGGTCCACTTGACTTGGCATATCTGAGAGAATGTCTGTGACAACCACAAAGACCAAATACTGCAATGGATAAAGGGATGGTTGAGTGGGAGATGGCAGAGAGTGGTAATAAATGGACACTGCTCTACCTGGACTAAAGTGATTAGTGGTGTCCCCCAGGGTCCGGTGCTGGGCCCATTGTATTTATCAGTTATATCGATGAAGGTATATCAGGCTGAATGTCCAAGTTTGCAGATGATACAAAGATTTGAAGGGTTGTTAATGACACTAAAGACAGCATGTTACTGCAACAGGATCTAGAAAAGTTAGGCACATGGGCTGAGAAAAGGCAACTGAAGTTCGGCAAATGCAAAGTACTAAATATGGGTGCAGTAACCCAAGAGAAACGTACAAATTGTGTGGTACTACACTCAGGGAGGTGGAGAATTAAAAAGCCCTGGGGATAATTCTGCAGTCAGATATGAAGTTCTCTTAGCAGTGCCGATGGGCTGTCAGAGCAGGTCATATAGTTTTGTCAATATATAGGAATTTTCCTAGTAGAGACAAGGAGGTGATTATCCTTTTGTACAAGGCAATGGTTAGGCCACACCTTGAGTATTTGTACAGGTAGAGTTGCTAGAATGAGTGCAGAGAAGGGCAAAATGATTGGTGACAGGAAAAAAGGGGACGCTTACGAAGAAAGCCTTAATTCCTGCAAGTTGCAGCGTCTGGAGACTAGACACCTGTGAGGTGATCTGGTCGAGGTGTATAGGCTTTGAATGGTTTGAGCAGGTTCAATGCTGAAGCGATACTTCCGCTTGCTCAGACTAAGAACCTGAGGGGGCACAGATTCAAACTGAGGAAAGCCAGTTGTAGAATTGTGTGCAGAAATTTGCCTTTAGCCAGCTGTTAGTTTATTGCTGGAACAGATTTTCATCTGTTGTTGTGGAAGTTGATAGCTTAAATAAATTTAAGGCTGAACCATACAAACATTTGGAGTGATAGGATGGGGAAAATGGGAGGGGTTTCTTTTTTTTTTTTTTTTTTTTTTTCTCTTGGCTGATGCTGTATAAGCTTGCTTTTTTGCATCATATGCCTGAACTAATGCTAATGCTAAAGCTAAAATGTTCAAATGTGTAGACTTTTGGAAACACCAACTGATTGGACTACCTGGAAGCCTGACCTTGCCTCCTGTGATAAAGCGTTGTGGAGTATTATTAATTATATATTATTCAAATAGCTATTGTCACTTGATCACTTTGTAACTCCAAAATAATAGTTGTCGTACTAATCTTCTGCAACCATAAAGAGGACCCTTCCCTGACTGATATTGCACTTTTTTTTCTTTTATAATTCTTTATGGGGTGGTAACAAGACTTTGGAATCACCTTGTATATCTTCATAATTATTTACAGCATTATTAAAATTTCTAAATACTGTTTTACTTTTTTTAAATTATTTTATTTTGTTTGTTAATTTTAAATATAAATTTTTTATAACCGTTACGTCAATTTTAATTAATATATTTTTATTTAATATTAATCCAAGCTTAGTGTAATGCAACTTTATTTTAAGTTGTAATTAAACGAGCATCGAATCTTTAACTTATACAATATCCAAAGCAGCTCGTTTTTTCACTGCTTACTTACCACTTGTAATAAAATAAGGTGTTCAGTGATTCATTTATACTTATTCTTTGAGTGGACAAAATGCGATTGACTATTATAGCAAATTACGATTGACTATTATCAGGAGAGTTCCTAGGGTATGTGGCGCCCCATGGAAATCGCAATTTGTCGCCCAGGTGCCAATTGAAATTTGGTGCCCCCCTTTGAAATTTTCTTCATATGTGTATGTAAGTTTCACGTTTTCAGGCATCCCTTGAACTTTATCATCCGGGTGCAGTGCACCCCTTCCACCCAGACGACTCGCCCCTGACTATTATAGCAAAATACGATTAAGTATTATATTCATCATTTATTGTAAACTCCTCTGAACTGATGGTCGTGCTGGAGTATAAACAAGAACAGGTATAAAAAGTGAGCTTCTGTGCTTTTGTAACACTTATCGTAGTTTTAACTTCCTCTTCCCTTTGTATGGCTATTGCAGAATACAAATTGAAATTTTAAATACATGTTCTGAAAACAGCGATTCGGAGATATCCTGCTGTAGATATCAAATAATGCCCTTTATCAGATAAAAGATTGCGTCTTGTTTCCTGATAAGCAAATTGTAGTCACTTTGGATCTATTGTTATTTATCTTATCGGATTATCATTGGAAATGTCAGTATACGCTCAGTTCGAAAGAAGAAGGGAGGACATAACACGTGTCCTCTTTATTCGCTAGAGAGATAGAGACATATTTGTGAAGTTTTGAACTTCCCAAAATTCATGGGTTGCTGCGGGTATGATTTGTACACTTCGACTATCATCGCTGGATTGCTTTCAATTGTGAGTTTGTTTTACTGTTAGTGATAAATAATTGCTAGGTAAAACATTGTGAAATGTTTTTTTTTTTTTTTTCTTATCATTATTGTTATTATTATACAAACGTACATCCTTATTTCATTGTGCACAAAATAACTGTTATTAATTACACAAAATTTTGTATAATTAATTCTCATTATATTGTATTATCATATCTCGTATAAAAAAGTATTTACTACAATTAGGGTTGCCATCATCCTGAATTTAGCGTGATCATCCCGGTTTTTAAACTTTGTTCTATGTCCCTCTTTGTTCTCACATTCTGTGTTTTTTCCGGTACGAAACTGTTGAGTACGAATATGACAGCCGAGTTCCGGCCGTTGATATCGCTGGTGTCGTTTCAGAAGCTTATCTTGTTAAATTCCTTTTTCAGTTTTACCGGCTACAAGCAGTAATAGTCAGTCAACTTTAGTCAAAATTTTAATCAGCTTTAATTTGAAATTATTTATATGATAAACCTAAAAATCGTAAAGGATGTGTGTGCGTGTGTTATCAGTAGCAATTAGCATAAAGTGACCAGACCCGGATTAGGCAGGACAGTCCCGGATTTCAGTCGTTTTCCCCGCATTGCAAACTGTCCCGGAAAATGTCCCGGATTGGACATGTAACCTCCATACTTAATGGCAAACATAATGCCAATCATTTGCTTTGCATTATGGTTGCCGGGAACAAATGGTACAACGAAAATAATTTTTTCGGTAGTAAATAAGTTGTGGACGTCAGTACAAAAAAAAAGAAAGTAGCCTTTATATTAATATAAAGGTCACTTTATATTTAATATTAAATTTTAAAAAATATGTGTGTATATTGTTTCTAGTGGGGTTGTAAAATTCTCAGCCCCCAATGTCCCGCATTGGAATACTAAGGATCTAGTAAATTTATATTAGCCACAGAGTAATATTACTCTGTGGCTAATATTAGCCACTTTATATTAGCTTTATGTGTTTTAGTGAACTATGGCATCATACAGTATTCGGGTGTGACGTGTAAATGTTAGTGGGAGAATGTGGCGTCA
Source organism: Mastigoproctus giganteus (assembly GCF_048544385.1). Lineage (NCBI taxonomy): Eukaryota > Metazoa > Arthropoda > Arachnida > Uropygi > Thelyphonidae > Mastigoproctus > Mastigoproctus giganteus. The sequence continues at coordinate 163,042,094 of NC_143582.1, read as the reverse complement.
CTTCCTTCAGTCTATACTGGCTGTGTGACCCAATTTCAAGATTTGAAAATATGGCAGTCTAGCTACATAAACAATAGCAACAATAAGAGGGTTTATTTATTTATGTATTTATTTTCTATTTATTATTATTATTTTTTTTTTTTTTTTTTTTTTGTCTATCAAAAATCTGTCTATAGTGAGTTCTCACTGGATCAGATTTTTTTTTTTTTTTTTTTTGTAAGTTCAAAACCAAAATCCTTCTTTGAGCTAATTGTAAAAACAATCAATAAACTAATCGGTGGCACACCGTTCCCGCCCTTCATTCTTCTGGCAGGTTCCTCGAATTGTTGTAATTAATACAGATGTTTGATGTTGGATTGCTGGAGTACAAACAATAACAGGTTTTAGCTTTTATTAAAAAAGAATATACAGTGGCGGATCCAGAAAAAAATGACAGGGGGGCACACAATTTTGTGCACTAGAATGGCAATCACATTAGCATCATTGTTGCCAACTGTAGTCAGTTGAAAATAGCTGAGCCACAATGCAAAAATAGATAAAATCCTGTGTTAACAATGAAAAAAAAACACTTTTTTTTTTTCATTTGTAGCTAAAAGGAATTTAAACAATTGGTGTATATTTTCCGAAAAACGACAGGGGAGGGCATGTGACCAGGTACCCCCATCCTGAATCCGCCACTGATAGTGTAGTCAGATGGTGCACTGCAGTATGATAAACTATACGTAGTATGTATAGTTCAGTATATGACAGTATGATATTGAGCAGTGGAGGACACTATGATATAGTGCAGTATACTATGCTATAGTGCAGTTTAGTTGACTATACTATAGTGCAGTGCAGACCTGTCGGCGTGCAATGCGACGCTCAAGGCTGGACCACACATGTTCGATCGGATGAAAGTCTGGTAATGGTGCTAGCCACAGCAGTGGTTGGATATTTTCAGTTTCAAGATAATTAAGTCGTGCATGAAAAAAAAAATCTGGGCCAACTGCACCCCTAAAAAATCGCACATAGGGTTTTCGGATCTGTTCTCGGTACCTTTGCGCAGTTACGGTACTCCTATCAAAAATTTGAAGAGGGGTGCGGCCATTGATAATTATTGCAATATGATGTAGTGCAGTATACTGTACTATATTATAGTATAGTATACTATAATAACGTCTAGAATCTGTTTGGGTTAAAACGGATTCATTAGAGAAGAGAACTGTACCCCGTTCAGTGGCGGATTCAGGGGTAGGGGCACCGGAGAACGTACCCCCCTGTCATTCTTCCGAAAACATACGCCAAAAAGGTTTTTTTTTTTTTTTTTCATTGTTAACATAGGATTTTATCTATTTTTGCATTGTGGCTCAGCTATTTTCAACTGACTACAGTTGGCAACATTGATGCTAATATGATCGACATTCTAGTGCACAAAATGGTGTTCCCCTTTCACAAATGGTGCCCCTCCTGTCATTTTTTCCTGGATCCGCCACTAACTCCGTTTATCAGTGCTCCAAGTCATGTGTTCATAGCGCCAGTTTCGACGAGCTCTGCGATGGTTTTGGATTAAGGGGTTAAGTGATACAAACCACTGGCTTCCTTGCTTAGAGTTCACTTGAATCGAGCCTTCTTAACACAGTTCGGTTGGAATATTTTCACCTGTAGCAGCAGCAACCTCAAGAGAGAGAGAGAGAGAGAGTTGATGGCAGGACATCGTAGGGTTCCGCCTTGCCGTTAGAGCCAGTAGCGGTCTGTTCTGGTTGACGTAGCCCTCGGGCGATCTTCCCCAGCTCTTCTTGTATTGATTCCTGTCTTCTGAAACTGCTTCTGCTTCCGTAGTGCCAAGACTACACTGCCTGACACATTAAGTCCACGTGCCGCCTCCTCCTGCGATTGCCCAGCTTCAAAAGTCCAACAGTCCGCCCTCTCAAAGAATCATCAACGACGATGACTTGCCATCCTGGGTACTGGAGATGCGGCTATTCCACTGAGCAAGGCAAAAAACGGGAATGAAGTGATTTGATCGCAGCCCATGTTTTTATAGGCATCAAGAATTTGCATAATGTGCGGCTCCGTAAGGTGATAAATCGATTTCTATTGGATACTCGGAATTTGCATATCAGGATGACTATTATATCAAATATTTGCCTTCGGCGATACTGTTTACAATAACATATTCATGAAAACGTTTTGTTCTGTTAATTTTGTCGAACATTATAGCTGCCTACATGATCAAAACACAGCATGTTTACTAATATTTCACGTCCTATACTTTCTTGTTCTGTATTAAAATGTCGAATAGTTAAGAATAAAATTCATCATATTATTTTCATAATATATTAGGCATTTATTAGTAAATTAATAAGAGGAGTTTCATTCCTGTGATCACGACAGTCGGTCGATAAGCATTGTCAGCTTCAGGAAGGAAAATCGTTTTGAATATTTTCGTTAGATTCTTTTAATTGCGTTAATTTGAATTTTAATTGTTTTGAATTGATTTTGAATTGTGTTAAATTGATTATTTAATTATTTATAATTTACTTTAATTATTTATATTTTACTTTAATATACCGGTAAGTTGTCGATTTTTTCGTTTTTTCCGTTTTAATTTCTGGAGGGTATCATACGGAAGTGTTCCACGTACTATATTGAGGTAAACTCCTCTTATTAATTTACTAATATCATTATCAACGTAGAACATATTGAGTATTACAGCTCTGATTCATACTATCTAATTAGGCATTTGTATAAATGTATAATAATGCGATTTTTTTAATAAGCAGTTATAAATTGTGCACTTGTATTAATAATGCTATTATATTTCTGGCTTCAAACTTGAACACTACTGAAATCAATTACTGTTTTATAGGCAGTAAGTCTGCTGGAAATCTTCTGGACTGTTCCTTTAGTGATCGGCTTACAGGAAAAGAAATCTTCGTATTTCACTAAAGACATTATTGATATAGATGCAATTACGAACCACAATAGTAGGTAAAATTTCTGAGTTCTTGTTTGAATAATAACGTAATATTTTATTACAAAAAGCCTTTCATAAATGATGTTTTTGAAAATGATGTTTTATGTTTTTTAGTGAACTATGGCATCATACGGTATTCATGTGTGACCATATTTAGCGATTTTGTTGTATGATGTGATCTTTAGTTTTTAATAATCACTATCACTTTAATAAGTTTAAACGCGCTGCTTAGATTGCAGGCCATTTCGATTTTCAAATAACATTTGATCTCAGGTATTAAAAATTTTTGTAAAATAGTTCTACTCAAGACGTGTACACCGAAACTTCTCTCGAAGATGAACAATGATGGGTTGGTAGCCATGAGGTGGGATTTATATAGCAGTACTGACATAAATTTTCTCTTTATGCGCCGGCCGGGATGACCACATGGAGTCAGAAGAGTTTACAAGGTAGAGAATAGAAGAAAATCTCCATATTTAGCGATTTTGTTGTATGATGTGATCTTAAACCACTGTCAGCTCAAAACTGCATCCTACTGTACTCACGGTCGGTCGGAGGATTTTCTATTGGACGGGACTAAACCGGTGTTCAGGAAAATCATCATATAACAGTAAAAAAAAACAAAAAAACAATTTTGATCATGGCGGAGCTGTAGTCCCTTTAGCACTTACCTTTATGTCTTTAGCACCTACCTGATCGTACCGTTATGTTTTACGTTAGACCTTTTTTTTTTTAGCAGACAAATTATACTCTACAGGAATTGGTTTGTTGACCTGACATCTGGCACACAGGCCCATAAGAATAAATGTCTTGAAATTTTAAAAATGATTGGAACTGATATTTCAAATTTATTGAAATTTCTGTAGCAGGGAAACTGGGAAGGCGGGGGGATATGGAATGGGAATTGTAATTATAATCATAAAACCTTCCTGAGAACGAAGAAAATATATGTTGAAAATTTAGTGTTGATAGTCTTTTACTTTTCGAGTAATGCCCGAACAGTCGAAAGACACTTTCATTTATATATACTGTATATAATTATAAGTTAGTTAATGTACATAACATTACATTTCAGGCGCATTCGAGTTTTTTTTCTGATATTTGATATATATTTTTTTCTCTGATTAACAGAAGTGAAAAGTAAATACAGTGAAACTTCTCCTAACGGACACCTCTCGTTAACGGACATCTCTCTACAACGGACATTTTCAAATTCCCCAACTCACCTCCATTGGTTTTAACGTGTTTTCAGCTTCTGTCTAGTGGACATTCTCTGTAACGGACGCGGACAGGCAATCTGCACTGTTTCGTTTAGATTAGCACTTAATTTGATCTCCCCATAACGGACAGCGGGCGAGCTCACGACCCTTTTTCGTGGAACGTTTCTTCCACGTATTGCCTCAATCGTGTGTTTATTTTCTATTTCCGATTCTCTGAATTTTATCAAGGTTTACGTCGCGGTTCTAAACCCTTTTTCAAGAATTTTAAGGCACGTGTAAAACTTCTGATGAATTCGGTGTGTGCAGGGATATGGTCGGCCTTTCGTATTTTCAGTTTCAGTTTTCAGTTTTGTTCAGTGTCGTGTGAAGTGCACAATGTCTTCTCGTAAACATTTAACTTTAAAAGATAAAGTCGAACTCATTAATGCGTATGATCGGCAAAAAAATAGTGTTCGCAATCTCGCTGCAAAATTCAAAATCGGGAAGACGCAGGTAAGCGACATCCTAAAGAAAAAAAATGAACTGCTCAAACAATTTTGGCAACACGGAAATGATCAGGTTCAAAAATCATTCCCGAAAACTGTTTGATTTCAAATTTGTCGCGCACGTGTTAAAAAATCCATTAATGGGCCTATTATTAGGGAAAAAGCTTTGGAGGTTGCGAAATCTATGGGAGTAAATGAGTTCAAAGCTTCTGTGGGATGGCTAGACAAGTTCAAAACTCGGCATAAAATTTCTTGGAAAACCGTAAGTGGTGAAGGTGGATCTGTTGATACTGGGGTTGTAACAGAATGGACCGTCAAATTGGAAGATTTATGTCGTGATTTTGAAGCTAAGGATATTTACAACTGTGACGAAACAGGGTTGTTTTTTTAAAGCTCTTCCTGAAAAAACAATGAGTCTAAAAAACAAAAAGTGCCAGGGCGGAAAATTTTCTAAGGAACGCTTGACTGTACTATTGTGTACAAATATGCTGGGAGACTTTGAACAACCTCTTGTTATAGGAAACCCACAAAATCCTCGTTGTTTCAAGGGCATAAAGTTGAATCTTTTGGATGTTGACTGGAAGCCTAATAAAAAAGCGTGGATGACACGAGATATCATGAGCGAATGGATAAGTCAATTTAACCAAAACATGATTCGTCAAAACAGAAAAATTATTCTTTTCATGGATAATGCTGGATCTCACCCGCACATTGAATTGTCCAACATTCAAATCATTTTTCTGCCACCAAACACATCTGCAGAGTGTCAGCCCTTGGATCAAGGGATAATAAAAAATTTGAAACTTCACTACGGAAAACGTGTTTTAAGACATCTCATTGCAAACATGAACGATGTAACGTGCGAGTGACCTTGCAAAGAAAAGCAGCATCCTAGATGCGATTCAGTGGATTTCCTCTTCAGTAAACATAATTAGAAAACAAACTGTCGTGAACTGTTTTGTAAAGTCTGGCTTCTCAAACGCAAAAATTGAAGTTGTGAACAGAAATGTGGAGCACCAAGAAGAACAAGAACTTCAACATCTACATCTTCAACATCTTGAGTGCGCTTGCGCCAGCTAGTGCAGTCGCCCGATTTTAGTGCTCTTCGTTTTTCAGGTATTTCTACTAACTTTTCCGTAAAGTTTAACTTATAATTTAGTATGGTTGGATTCATCATTGTGAGCTGAACAAGAGGATACATCACTCAAATATTGGATTTATCCAGGTAATATATTATTTGTATTTTAAGATGAAAATAGGCAGTTCTCTGAGCTGTGCACATTAATTACCAACAACAAGAACTTTCAGGATATATCGCTGTCGGGATAAACCCCTTGGGATTCACCACGTGTAAATGCTGCCTACGTAGGTAGTCAACTAAGAAGTAAGACGAGTGCTCCAGATAATCTCAAGACAATGCCGCAAGCAATAATGGTCAAACAATGTACCACCCCACAGGTGGCACAATAATCTCTTAATCACTAAAAGTACTAGAAAGTTTAAAAGTGCACTAAAGGTAGTGGAGGAATTTCAGAACTATACAGAATTGCATATTTAGTCCACATTATGGATCAGAAAGAAATCATTCCGGGTCTATTAATATGTAAAATTTGTGGACATAATGAAGAAACGATTATCAAATGCATTAAATGCCTCGGGTTAATATGTAATTCTTGTACCAAGATAAACCTAACTAAACTGCCCAAAGCTAAAAGACGGCTATTTATTTGCGATCAGTGTAAAGAAAATACGAAACAAATAACTTCCTGTAAGGCGCCAGATGAAGCTCTCATTCAAGAACCACAAAATAAACACCCTGAAACTCTGACGGATATCGATGCCGATACTCCTGAGAATGACCACACCTTAGAAATAGCTTCAAAAATGAATGAAGAAACAAATGAATCGCTGGATGATGATAATTTTACACAATTTCCACTGAGCACTCAAGATTACTTAGATCTAGAGTCCTATCGGGCCTCCGACAATCAGGAAATCAGTACACGTTCTCTGAATAAAAGTACTCAAACTGAAAGTATAAGCAATGCCGAGAGTAGTCATGCACTGCTAACGGTAAATACGGATTTTCAGAACACAAGAAAAGCCCCTGAACAACTCTCAGCAGCAATAGAAAGTATAGCTCTGAATCTGAAGAACGTTCAAGAAAATCTAGCGGTTTTGATTGACGAAAACCAAATACTTCGAGGGCAAAATATAGAAATCTCTCAAGAGCTATTCACCCTCAAGCAAGTCATAATGAATTTATCAGAACATACAATGCGACCTGAAAGTACAGCATATGGCAAGTACAAACAACAGGATAATGAATATCATGATTCAGACGCGATCTCAACAGAAACTCGACAACGGGTCACTGATAGCAGTATCACACTAGAGCCAGAGAGAGTACCAGTATCCACGTGTAGCAAACAGTTCCCAGTGATGATCTCAGCAACAAATGGACACATACCGCAAGCTGAAGAATGTTTTGTCACCTTCGAACAAGAAAAAATCGATAAGCATCCGCATAACAGTGCAACCGTTTCCTCTCAGAGCTGCATCTCAATGCATAAAAACTCCTCATCTGAAATTCATACAGTGAAAAAAAAGACAACAGAGCATACGTTGAAAAAGGATACTCAGAAGATAAGGGGTGTAACACTTGCTGGCACTAATTCAGTAGATACAGTCAATGAGGTAGTCGGCTGCTGCCCAAACCCGCCACAGCAAAAACAATCGTTTTGGCGGTCTTATGCCGACGTTACCGCTATCAGCCCAACTGGCATCCGACCCAAAGGTAGAGACAATCAAAACAGCACCCACGAAGAGAACCAACCTCTTAATCCCAGCGCTGTGTCGTATATCCCTCCATCTCTAACAAACATCAATGAAAAGGGTATCATAAGACATAATCAGAAACCCAATCAACGAAAGACTTGCCCAGCACATAACTATAACATAACGGCTGTACTGACTCGGGACCAAATCTTTGTATCAAGATTAAATCCAAAAACCACTACTCAGGCAATCATAGAAATGTATTGGAAGGAATACTCCATCAGAGTAGATGTTAGACAACTACGTACGCGGCACGCATCTTATGCCTCTTTCATTGTCTCAAAGCCAGCTGACCCCTGCCAACCGCTAATAAGCTTGGACCCATGGCCACAAAATACTCTAATTAAACCTTATGAAAACAGAAAAGCTAGCGTGCTCCAGAGGGGGCATAATAATACTCAGGTATAGCAATTACAGAGTGTCCCATCCACACTGGCATCTGTAACTATCAGATGCTACATTCATAACATAAGAGGCATAAGTTGCAAACTCCATACACTTCAATCTATTCTCCTTACTGCAGAGTACGATATTATTTGTTTAATGGAGACCTGGATGAACCACAATAGATGTATTGACACTCTTTGCCTCCCTTTGAACTATGCTTCTCAAGTTAATGGACGCGCCATTCGCCGCGGTGGTGGAGTTGCAATTATCTATAAAAATTCCTTTTCTCGACATAGGACCAACTCAAGTAGTTCCGAAAACTTTGAAGCCATCTCTGTAATCCTTGACCTCAATGAAATTAGAATACAGGTTTGCACTGTCTACCTCCCTCCAGAACACACCCTAGAGGTTAGAACGGAATTAGCGACCTGGATTACTACCAATCTCCAACCCAACGTCCCTACTATTCTCGTAGGGGACTTCAACATGCCCCTGCCAAGGTACTCAACGGCTCGGTCTTCTCTGGAAAACATGCTACATATGCTCGACCTTCATCCTCTTCAAACTCCCCCAACTCGCGGAAATCAGCAGCTCGACCTCATTTTTCACAACATACCTCATGCGGAACTTATCCAACCAACCATCTTCTTCAAATCAGATCATCAACCGTTAGATTGTGAATTTTATGCCCATTCCGACCTCTCTAATGCCTCGGTTGAAGGATGTGGCCCGCTGCATACGAGAAGAGTCTTTTCAAACAAGTTCATTAAGCAAGAAATAATCCTCCATCGCCTCACTACGTATAAATGGAACTGTCTGTTAGAAAAGTCAGGGCCTGAAGCCGCTTCCATCCTGGCTGAAGAATTATTTCAAATAGCTTGTGTTGGTGCGTCTAAGGAGATTCGGATCTCACATCGATCTAACTGGTGGTTTAACAACAATATGAAGGTTGTGTTTGTAAGAAAACAAAAGGCTTACAGAAAATGGCAGAAAACCAGAACCGCTGAAGACTACATCGCTTACAAAAAAGAACGAGCCTGTTTCTTAAAGCACAAACGCCAAGAGTACAACCTTGCAATTTCTAAAAAGCTTAAACAGTCTAAAAGAATCAATAACAACAAGAATACCAACTTCACCATGGATGAAACTTTATTTAGGGAATGGGCGAACAGTACCTTCGGAATCTCTCCAGACCCTAATTTAAAGAATAACTCTCTCGCACCAGACAATACCAGTTGGCTGGTAAATTACATGAATAACATGACTGCATCCGGATCCAATCTTGATATCAGACCTCTACTAACAGAAATCACCATAACCAAAGAAAATGTAATTCAGGCATTAAATAGTCTCCCAAATAAATCCACTTCTGGCCCTGATATGTTCCCCCTCTTCATCATGAAAGTAAGCAGTCCATTCATCATCGAGGTCTTGCTACACATATTCAGAGAAACCCTACACACTGGAATTATCCCTGAAATATGGAAACATTATATTGTAAAACCTGTGCCTAAAGTCAAACATCCGAAAGACAAGAAGGATTTTCGTCCAATCTCTATAAGCTGCAATTTACTAAAATTGTTCGAGAAGACTCTGCTGCCAATTCTTGTTATGCATTTTTTCCATAAAAGACCACCATATTTACACACTGTGATTCCAAAGAGATCAACTGTGACTAATCTAATGGACACCCTATTTCGGATCCAAATGACTCTGAACGCCAAAGAACAGATTGATGTAGTATTTTAGACATTAAAGCTGCTTTTGATAATGTCTCAATCAATTCCTTGATGACAATACTTGAAAGGCACTTCAGAATACAGGGAGGCCTATTAAAAGTCATCGTTCCATTCTCAAACAAAGGCATTTGAGAGTAGAACATAGAACCTTCCAATCGAACCACGTCGTCTACAGAGGAGTCCCCCAAGGTGGCGTCCTTTCCGCACTATTTTTTGCTGCCGCTTTGGACCCCTTCCTCTCTACGCATCCTGACTGCAGCTCTTACGCAGATGATATAAAACTCTTCATCTCGTCAAAACACGGTGACAAATCTGAAGCAATCAACGCCCATGCCACTGCCCTAATAGAAGAACTTGTCCATTATCTTGAGAATATTGGCCTATCCATAAATCCGACCAAGTCAGCACAAATGTCTTTCACCAACCTGAAGAAGAAGATGAACATAAACATCTACATAAATGGTATTAGAGTGCAAAAGGTTTCTCATCACACTGATCTAGGGCTCACCTGGGATGAAGGCCTGACCTTCCAACAGCACTTTGCCAACACTAAAGCAAAAACTCTGTCAGCAATGTGGGCGATAAGACAGGAACTTACTGGAGTAAACAACCAAAAACTTGCCACTCACTACATACAAACATGTCTTGTTCCCATTCCCATGTATGCCTCGACGATCTGGTCCTCTGCTTCCCTCACTAACATCAAAAAATTCATGGGTATCGAGTACTGGATTTTAAGGTGGTTGAACCGTGTTAATGGCCTCCCTTTCACCATCTCGAGATCAATCATGTATGCTAACCTCGGTTGCACCCCTTGGAATCAGTTGCTGATTACAGGAAATCTGCGTAATCTCTGTCAACTCCTCACCGATCGCTTTGACGCTCCAAATGTCCATAATCTTGTTGCAGGTCCTAGGCTTTCCCGCGTCCTTTGCAATAGTTCATGGATTCCCCTAAGAAGCTTATTACAGAATTTAACTATGCTTAGAAGATGTTTTCCGTCTAACATCCTCCAAACGTACAACACCCTGAAGATTGATCCCCACAAGTTCTGTGATGAGAAAGCGTACAGATCTGAGAAGATACAGGACATGTACCACCACATACAACTGTAGAAGTTTCCTGATTATCTCCTTCAGGATGGAATCTCCCATGAACTCTACTTTGCTGAAGAATTAATTTGTTTTAAATCATTATGTGTTTTGTATGTATATGTATTGGCTGTATGTGCACACATTAGGACGCGTATGTGTTTATATGTCTCTACCTTTTGCTCGTGTCACTGTATACATTTTTATCCGCTATATTTGCTCACTTTAGATGTTTGTTGGATAAAGAAACTAATGTTCATAATATTATATAGAAACTGTTTCTATAAAATAGAAATAATAATAATATGTGTAATTTATGTACGACTTCTATGTTTGCTGTCTAAGTCAAAATGTACAAATGTATATAGGCACCCTCCTAGCTGAAGGCTGTTCAGGGGTGAAGCATATGGAATAAATTGAATAATAAATAAATAAATAAAAATAAATCTATTGGTAATGTACGATACTTCCGCTACAAATGACCCTGGCTACAAAGATATAGACTCAAACCTCACTACAGAAGATGGTGCTCCAGATATCAACGACATTATCATCGATATTTTTCAAGAAGTTCCTCATGAGGATGAAGAAATGGAAGGAGGTCATTCTGTCGAAGAACATATTAACGACGAACCACCGATGAAAATAGAAGAAGCGCTCATACAAATCAATCGTTTAAAAATGTTTTTCGCTGCTGAAGAAGATACTGAAGGACTTTCGATGGTTTCTTCACTCCAAACAAATATTGAAAACAAAATTATCAACCGGAAGAAGGTGCAGAAGAAAATAAGTGATTACTGTATGTATTTTTCTTAAGATAAAGTCATAATATGCATAGCACAATTGTATGTATATTATTTACAAAAATATTGTGCAAAATCTGTATATAATTTAATTTAATTTTACATTAAACGTTTAACGATTTTTCTTTATCTCTTGCGTATGTAATTGTATATTATTTACAAAAATATTGTTCAAAATCTGTATATATTTTAATTTAATTTTACATTAAACGTTTAACGAATTTTCTTTCTTTCTTTTTTTTTTTTCTCCCTCAGACTTCTTGTTAGCCGACACTTCTCTCTAACGGACACATTTTCGTTCCCCATGGCTGTCCGTTAAAGGGAAGTTTCACTGTATACTTATCTCCTTATCAATTAATTACTAAGATTGTAACTTTACAAAACTCTTAACGTAATATCACTTAAAACTGTGCAATTTTTCTACATTCTCTAAACTTAGTCACTGTTTAATTACAACTGTATAATAATGATTACTCTCCTCACATATACTTCTGTTTTTTTAAGTTTATTTTCTCTATACGGTGTTTAAATGTATCTCTTCAAAAGCTATACCATGATCACGAGTCTTATATCGCAATACTCGCGAAGCGTGCGCGAACTCTCTAAAGCTGCATTAAAATTACATTTTAATGCAGTATTGTTAAAAAAAATAATTTTTTTTATATACAAACTGTACAGAAAAAAAGAAATAATGCTCTTAATTTGCAGGATTAACATTTGTTTGATTTTAATGAAATTTGGAATGGCCCGACGAATATTTTAAAAGGCCCAAATATAAAATCATATAATTATATAAAATCATGAAAATCCATCCATTGGGAGTCGAGTTGTTACGGGCGGACGGGCAGATGGACGGACATTGCGAAGATAATGTGCACTTATGCATATATATATATATATATATATATATATGCAACTGCTCCTTAAAATGGATGACATATGAATAGATAATTAGGTGTAATGAGATCTGTCGATGTCATTACACCATTGTGTTTTATGAGACTGACATTATTTATTATTATTATTATTATTATTATTATTATTATTAGAACTATGGTGCAAGGAAGCCTGAGGCTTATGCTGCACCAACTAAAAAAAAAAAAAAAAAAAAAAATTCCCGAGTTACCCTGATAGAGAGAGAGAGAAGTAGAAAGGAAACACCAAGAAAGAGAAGAATGATGATATCCAGCTGAGGACCCTGGGTTTGCCAAGCACATACTCACCAGATGTGAGCCCCTGGGGTATTGTCGACAATGATTGATGACTGTTATTATTTATTGATGACAATATAAAGGACAGTGAGAAAAGAGAAGATGAGTGGTAAAAGTAAAAGAAGGTGAACACCTAATACAGTATGTTATATACATTTGCAATGAAAATAATAATTAATAAAATAGATTAGCAATAAATTAGAAAAAAATTATAGATACTAATAATGATGTGCCATGGGGGTATTTAAAATTGTTTAATTTATAGTGAAATAACAGTTAAGGAAGATTGCGAGATGATATGATCTCGCGTTATTAATATAATTAGTATAGATAAATTATCATTGCCGATTATTTTAACCTTATAAGGAATATTACTTGGTTAGATGCAAGTAATAAAATAATAAAATTACATTGTTGGTAGATAAGGGAGATAAAACTGCAGTTATATATTCTTGGTAAATAAAGGGAAATAAAAACTGTTATTATTTATTGCAATAGATAAGAGGGAACAGAAAACCAAGGTATGGTAAAAAATGCTGAGAATGAGATAGATAGATAGCAGAATTTGCCCCCAAAATGCTTTGTACTCAGGCATGCTGAAGGAGTAAAACGAAACCTAAATAGAGGATCTTGGTATAAGTGGAAATACGCAGTACAGAGACAGTTAATAGTGTCCAGGTGTATAGGATTTGCACTCGAACACCATATGGTAAAGGTATGGGACAGAATTTAAAAGGAGGAACAAGTCAAGAGAAAAAGTATAAAAATAGCACTAGTTATTTCCCTTAATAATTCTCAACTAAATTTATTATAGTTGTTTATTAGATAATTCTAATTTTAAAGTGATCGAGAAAGGGGTAGTCTATTTTTTGTTTTTTTTTACGTGGCATAATTTTTGGCCTACAAGTATGCATTATTAGCCCTCACGAGAAATACATTGAATATAATCATTTTCCTCCCCACACAGAGCGAAAAATGTCTAGGTTCGAATTCCATCAATGACGCCAGGAATTTTAATGGACTTTTTTTCATAATATGGCTGAGATTTTACTCCCTGAAACTCGGATTTTTCATCCAGTAAATCGATGACCGAACGAAATTTACAGATACAGCGTGCTGTCTGTTGCCTTATAAACTTAACTGCTTTGGTGCTTCACACACACACACACACACACACACACACACACACACACACACACACACACACACACACACACACACGTATGTGCATAAAGTGTTTGTGACAAAAAATAGAATGGTTTCTAAAATTATGGAGGTCGTTGAGGGATTGGCAAATGATTCTATTATGAAAAGTGAATCGTCATTGAGAACGAAGCGCTTGTTGCACATCAGCAGTCTGACGTCAAAATAGTTTAAATGGTTTTAGAACGTGAACGCGATAAAGGTGAAGGAAGGAAAACGACGATAATTGCCAAGTAGTTATAGAAAATCCTTCAAAAGAGCGATGCATTCAATTGGTCAATGACTTTAGAGTTGACTGTGCTCCAGTAGTTAGCATGTGTGGCCACAAGTAAGGAGATTGCTGGTTCAAGTCCGCACGCTGAAAAAAAAAAAAAAAAAAAAACGAAAAGAAAAGGAAAAAAAAGCACGGTTCGCCGTGAACTAGGGTACCAAAAATCTGGCTGCCCTCAGTAATCAATTCGTATGTATGCAGTCACAACGAATATGTAAACTTCATTTGGTCTCGGCAGTGTCAAGGATAAACGGAAATTTATTATTTCTTTAGGACAGAGACCTTGTATCGAAGCACAGGATATGATGAGTTTTATACTGAATTAAGAATAAAGTTATGCAGAAGAGATCGCAATATATGAGACAATCTTCTTTGGGAAAGAGAAATTTTTTTTCAGAAAAAACAAAAAGCCTCCACGATTCTTTCCATTACAGCAACCGAAAACGCTGCCTCAACCTCACATTTTATACATTTTATGGAGTTTAAATAGTTCTCTGCAGATCCTGAATTTACGCCCAAATAGCGTTGTTTGTTGAGCACACACTAAATTTCCAAGGTACTTGTTCCTCATTCGTCAACTATTGAACGATTTCTTTTTATAAGTTTTGAATTAAATTGAGAATTTATATTGCACTGTATTTTTTGTAGCTGTGATGTGAAAGTGAGATGGCATCGAAATGGGAGGCAGATGAATAGAAGATGAGTACATTTATTGTAATTTATGTACTTAATATTTTGAATTATTTAATGTCTGTATTTACGAACATAGTCAATGTGCTGCATTATTTAATAAAAGTATTCAAATGTGATTTCTGACAATATTTTTAGTTTATTTAGTCATCGAAAAGCATACCTATTTATTATGCAATCGAAAAGCATACCTATGTTATTATGCAATCGAAATATCTCCCCGAATTCATATCGGTCTCTGATCTTGACTGTAAATTATGCTATCGACTCGCTGAACTTACCGAGTATATAATACCTACAAATTAGTATTATTACTAATACTGTACTAATACCAAATGATGCAGGAAAGCAGACTTTCTGCATAAGCAAAAAAATAAAAAATAAATATATTTTTATTTTATTATATTAAATTTTATTTTTTATTTATTAATAAAAATAAATAATAAAATAAAAATAATAAAGTAAAATAATAAATAAATAATAAAATAAAGAAAATAATAATACAATACCAAAATAATAATAATACTATAACCAAAATAATAATAATAATACTATAACCAAAATAATAATAATAATACTATAACCAAAATAATAACGAAATAGAACAGACTAGTCATGCTAATTCCATTCCCGCGATAATCATCAAATTATACTTTTAACTATCCAGACTCATTTTATCCTATTTAGGAGGTAACTTATGCCAGTATTCAACAAATTCCTGCTCATGGGTGTACTTTATATCCGGCATGTGCATTCATATCCGTCTGTTTATACTGCACGGAAAATTTCGTGTCAGGTTGAGTCATAAAACCTTAAGTCTTTTTTGTCTCGAACCACTTTTAACTCTCCCACCCAGCTCATACCCGACTCTAGGAGTCGTTTCTCCAAATGAATAACTTTATATTTAGAAACATTGAACTTCGGTTTCCATTTTTCAGCCATATATGCAACTGCTTCAAGTCATTTTGAAGCTTTGAGACTTGAGTTGTAAATCATCCTTCCCACCTCAAATCTTTTCCTTTCATCATCAATGACATTTATGAAAATTAGAAAAGAGAGAGGACCTCACTTGTTACAGTGATCCACTTGAATACCCCTCAATGACTCCTGACTACTTAGGTTATGTGCAAAACTTTCAAAAATCCGTGTTCTTCCACAGGGTCCTTAAGATAAAACGCCACACAATAGAACGTCATCATCATTATATGATTTAATATCAACATGAAAAAGATGGTTTATCTGTTTGTGTTGCGATGATTTCTTGAATGTCCGGTGCCATTTTTTATTTATTTATTTATTTTTTACTATAGTTGTAAATTTCAGTGTATAAATGATCCAAATTTGTTTGAATTATATTGGACTTCCTGCAGTTATTAAATATGATTTTTTTTTTGTTTGCTTTGTTTTAAGATCTGCTTGGTGCTGCTAACTGCATTCTTATATTTGATGTGCTATGGCTGATAACAGCAATTATCATGTTAAAGGGAAACAAGGTACGTATCTATTGCTTTTTCTTCTTCCTATTTCCTTATGTCACTCAAATATTCAGATTTCTCCCAGCTTCTGTTAAAACATTGACAACATGATAGGTAAACACGCATGGAAAGGGTTTGTTAATATTCGGGTGTAGATTGAAATCATGCCCAGAAAAAAGAGAGAGAAAGAGTATTACACTGTACTGAACACCGATGCAGTTTTTTTTATGGTGCCTTCCAAAACGAAAGATTAGTAGAACCTCTAGATTGGGTTTAAAAATGAAAAGCCAAAAGAAACTTGTTGGCATTGGCTTTGAATTTCTGTAGGCTGTAATTTTCGTGAAATTAAAATAAGCAGACAGGTCATTTCGTATTTGAGTTATGAATGGCTGTTTTTAGTTGATGCACATGGTTGGACTGGTTAGGAGAAAATTACAAATGCCAATTGAGAACAGTGTCCATGAAAATATCTGTGGAAAAGGCATGCAGCAAGAACTTAAAGTTTGTGTGACGAGGAGTGAAGTGAGTTTGTGAGAGAAGGTTCATTAATTACTTTGACTACTCTCCTTTGAATCGAGTCAAGATGTTTTAGACAACTTTTGGGGAACTCCAACAGAAGTGAGAATATTATTTCATCTCAGCGGAAGTGAGGCTTAGAGCTAGAATTATAGACGCAGATGGTCCGCTTTCCGCTTCACCAAGCCAGTAAAGAAACAATCGTTGCCAAATTATTTAAGTGTCAATATTTAAGTTGTTAGTATTGACATTAGTAAGGTGTTTTCAAATTAATTGTGACAAAAAAAAATAATATATCATGTGATATATTTGTGTGGCTTTATTTATTCTTTCTTTTGTGATGGATAGTCACGTGCCCTCGTCCAATTAATTAGTGCCGGAATGCTTTTCAGTTAAAGTGACCAGATCCTTAGTATTCCAATGCGGGACATTGTGGGGGGGAAGAATTTTACAACCCCCATAGAAACAATATACAGACATATTTTTTTAAATTAATTTTTTTATTTATAAAAAAAAATTCACATACAAAATATAAAAATGCATATACTTCTTTGAACTAAACTTATAAAATAAAATATCACACTTCTTAAAGAAAACAAAAAACAAATATAGCATATATATATAATTTTTTTTTTTTTTTTTTTCACAGAAAGGCTGAAGTTCTGTATTGGAACCCCTCATGTTGAATAGACAACTTGTGTGGGCGAGACACGTTAATATTCATAAAATCGGACAAATGCTAACTCATCGTCATTTTCTCTTGTAGAGAAGCTGTCTTCATTTTGAATTTAAAACGATGTTTTGAATTTAGACCAAATAAAAAATAGGATCATAAATATAATGTGTAGGATATTAAGAAATATTAAAATTTTGAAATATTATATTTTAAGTCAGAAAAAGTACCCCTTACATGACGAACAGCATGAAAGACATGAACTGAGAAAAATAGTTGTTATTAGAAGCTAAAAAAAACGATTATTAGAGGGGTCATGTTTTTAATCGACTTTCATTTTTGTTTAGTGAAGAAAGGTTATGTTTTTTTCTGTGAAATAATACTAATAATAAAAATACATACTTCTTTTAACAATAAAAACAAGGGAAATTGAATAATATAATTAAATATATTTTTCCGCTGAGTGAATTTTTCAGTACTTTGTAGTATTACTTTCAGCGTTTCTATGGACAGTTTTTTTTTTTTTTTTTTTTTTTTGTTGACGTTCACAACTTATTTGCTACCGAAGAAACTCTTTCCGTTGTACCATTTGTTCCCGGCAAGCATAATGCAAAGCAAATGATTGGCATTATGTTTACCATTAAGTATGGCAGCTACATGTCCAATCCAGGATGTATTCCGGGACAGTTTGCAATGCGGGGCAAACGACTGAAATCCGGGACTGTCCCTCATAATCTGGGACGTCTGGTCACTTTAAGTATAGTATAAGTCAACAGGTTTTCTCTTTATATGCAACTACAACTAATTAAGTACTAGCGTACAATAGGTTTCGATTAATATCTATAACAATTTTAATCTCTAGTCATTTCGCCGGATAAAGTAAAGTGCACTTTGATGCTAGCCGGAGCCGTTCATTGCACAGCAACACCGCATCAATCTAATTGGCTGAAATGCTGTCATGTTATTCTTCATAAAAAA
Organism: Mastigoproctus giganteus; assembly: GCF_048544385.1. NCBI lineage: Eukaryota > Metazoa > Arthropoda > Arachnida > Uropygi > Thelyphonidae > Mastigoproctus > Mastigoproctus giganteus. Next base: position 163,023,555 of record NC_143582.1, on the reverse strand, counting down.
TCTGATTGTCAGTTATTATTTTCACTATTCTTGTTGTCTCTTGATAAATAAAAATAAACATATTTCACGATATCGAATATTACGTGATAAGGAAACAACAGCAGCATCAATATATGTATTTCACATCTGCATTAGATACAGTCAGTTGGTTAAGTTACCTTATGTTTAAATAAATGACCTAAAAGTGACTGCATAAGACAAATTCTGAACCAATTAAATCTCTTTGGCAGGAGATGAAGACTTATGATTCTGCAACAAACTATTACTGACAGCGTAAGGTCTGCAATGTCGCACATTTACCGGCATTTTAATCGACATTTTTATTCCGATTTTATTGGTTTGTATTTATTCCCATTCCTCAAACTTGTCAAAATTTTAAAATGGAGATTGTGATCCCAGTTGCTGACAATAGCATGGCTCTTGAGTTTGAACAAGACCGTTCCTAGGATCGGTAATGTTTAAATGTACATGCCTGCATTCAGATAAAAACCAAAAATAAATAAAATAAAATAAGAACTTCCCAATTTCAACTACACGATCTTAGGTTTTTTTTTTTTTTTTTTTTTTTAACAGCGTCAGTCAAGCAGGAAATTTTTGCCGTGGATTATAATATCCTTTCTGGAGTTCTTTGGCAGTCTAATTTCTGGTATATACTGTGTGCTGCGGCTAATTGTAAGTAAAATGTTATTGTGAAAACTGAATTAAAAATGTTTTTTAAGACTTAAGAAATTTACAAACAGTTTGGAAGAAGCTCATAAAAATGCTGATATGCTTCCAAGGAAATAAATAAATTAATTTTCGAGAAGATTAATTAGTATTATTTATATATATAGTAGTGTAACAGGCAATTGTTTTAAAGACAAAGCATTATCTTAATTATCGCCTAGTCTTAATTGCTAATATCTCTATATACCTTGTAGATATATAATAATATCTCTAGATATTTATATTTTCAGAATTCTAAACACAAATCTACTTATGGATTCTTAGCAGGTCTCTTTACGCGCGGCGTGTTATTCTGGGTGATTATGGTAAGTATTATAATAATAAAGATTATGGTAATAAATATGCCGAAGAATTTTTATCTTTTTCTCTCCTTAAATCTACATAAACTCCCTTTCTCTACAAGGCCTGGTGGTAAATTGTTCCAACAGCTGTTTACTCTTTGACTAAAGACAAATTTTCTTACATGCAGCCTACAATTATCTTTCTCTAGTTTCAATCTGTGCCTCCTTTTTTGGCATTATCCTAGAAAGAGAAAGTAGCCAAACTGATCATTGTTCTGCAGGACGAAATGAAAACTATACCAGCCGCAGTTGATCATCCGTTGGTGGAAAGCCTGCCCGAGAGGGTGGAGTTTTCATTGGGGCCATAGGACAACACGCTATTGAAGTGATTGGTAGTAACATCATTGTGAAACCGACGTGTGTCCAAATATTTTTTGGAGGATAGTGTAGTATAGTAACCATATTTGTGAAACATAAGAACTAGTATATAAACTTGGCCGTGTTTATATAAACATATATATTATATGTTTATATAAACTATACAACAAGTATACTCCACTAAACTGCACTGCACCACAGTATGATATAGTGGAATATACTATACTATAGTGCAGTGCAGTGCAGTTTAGTGCAGTGCAGTTTAGTACAGTGCAGTATAGTATAGTGCAGTATGGTAGACTGTGCAACATAAAAAATGTAAAGTGCAGCCATTATCAACCCACTGCAGGATGGAAGCCTCCTCAACAATTCATGTTGAGGGAAATGGACCATAATCTGCCACGCTGGTCCAGTGCGGGTTGGCAGATCGACAGTATTCAGCAGTCAGGGGCTTGAACCCCGGTCAACTCAAAGAGCGTGTGCTACTGCACTCTCGCTCCTGCCCACTCGGCTACGGAGGCCTACTGTCACACAATGCTATAGTATAACATACTACACCATAGTATACTGCTCTATATCATACTGCACCATAGTATACTGTGCCATAGTATACTGCGCTATATCATAGTGAACTATACCGTACTGAACTGTACCATACTTCACTACACTATACTCCACTAAACCACAGTGCAGTATGATATAGTGCAGTATATTATGATATAGTGCAGTATATTATAATATAATGCAGTACAGTATAATAAATCGGAAGAATACTTTTCATTGCTGCTTATTTTACAGTATTGGCCCTGTTACCGTAGCCGTGTGGTCAGGAGCGGGAGTGCAGTAGCACACGCTCTTTGAGTAGACCGGGGTTCAAGCCCCTGACCGCTGAATACGGTCGATCTGCCAACCCGCACTGGACCAGCGTGGCAGATTATGGTCCGTTTCCCTCAACATGAATTGTTGAGAAGGCTTCCATCCTGCAGTGGGTTGATAATGGCTGCACTTTACTTTTACTAATAAATCGCAACTTTTCATACTTTTCAGTGTTTATTTTTAATAGTGCAGTGTCGAGGTAAATTGTGTGAAAGTCTTGCATATGACAGAGAGCCTATTACAAAATTTTATTAAGAATTCAGTTTTCATTTTATTCAAATATACATTGTTTTTATTCTGTACTTTACACCAACAGTTGCCACTCATGGTCTACGTCATCCAACGTGCGAAAGAGTTATACGAAGAAAGAAAGGCTGTAAGTTCTAAGCCATTCTAGAAATTTATTCTAATCTCAACGTGTAGTATTTGAAAGGTTTGAGATCATATTAACATTTTTAAAATGAAAATTACGTTTTATGTAGCATATTAACTGGCCAAAATATATTTTAGAGTGTCGTTTAGAACATATTAACTTCAGTAAAATATCATTCCTATACATTCCATGTATAGCAACGATCTTTTATTATCATTGCAAATTACTGAGTTGCCTTGTTATCCCAACGATGAGGGGACAAAATCTCGAAATGGCTACCTAGATGGCAGCATACATTATGAATGAATACATTTTACTTCTCTCTCTTTTGGGGGAGGGGGGAGGAGAACCGCTGTTTAGCGCAAGACCGAGGTAGTTTGTAATGATTGGATCATTACTCTATGTACCTATTTACATTAATTAAAAAGAAGTTCGTTAGGTACCACGATTTTCGATAGCAAAGGTATATAACTACCAACAAACATGTATGTTTGTTAAATCAGTAAATTCTTGTCAATAATTTTCTCACATATTTGCAAAATTTTATTGTTACTTCATAATTTGTTCAGTTTTCAAATGGTTCCATTATTATTTTAAGTAAATGTAGGAATTTACATGTACATAAGATTTACATAGGATTCATTTGACATTTTACTTAAAACAATTAAATTTTTAGTTCTATAATTATTCTGAAGATTAGATCCATGCTTTCATAAGGAATTGTCAAAAAAATGTACTTTCATATTCGTACTTCCTCTATGAACCGACAGTTTTCTTGATAATTGATCAAAAATAGTTAGTACCGTACAAAGTTTAGTAGTATACTCTATTATTTGTCTGACCTGTTTCATTTAAGTATTATTTTTTCCTGGTCAGGGTTTAAGTTCTTGATCTTAAGACTGGTAACTGTCAACGTTTGCTGACCCCAAAATTTCACACGTGAAAACAATTCGGTGATTGAACTTCGACTCTCATAATCTCCATTCTCTCTCTCTCTCTCTCTCTCTCTCTCTCTCTCGTGATGACGCAATGTGACGTGTTTGCTTAACTAACTGGACCTATCGTTGCTTGTGTTTGTTCCAAAACAACTGACGGTATGAGGTTCAGATATTGTGTTTGTAAATTGCATATATTCTATGGTCGGTTTTCCTGTTTTGTTGAATAAAAACCCCGAATTTCCAGATGTGTGTGGGGGAGGAACTCGCTCGAGACACTAACTCTGAAAGGAACCCTTAAAATCATCTCTCCTCTTGACGAGATCCGAAACTAGGACTTTTCCACATAGTGTGGAAGGACAAGCCATAGCTACTTGGCTCTAATTCCAAGACAACCACCCACCAACCAACCAACCAACCAGCCAGCCACTTCGTAAATTTTTTTTATTAATTGCCCTTTTTTACGCCTCAGCGTTATACATCTGATTTTATAGAAATAAATTAATTTATTTTGAAGAAGTTATTTATTTATTATTTCTGGTAATTTAAAAAAATAATAATTATATTCTTCAATATAAAATGAGACAAAAATGAAAACATGATGTATAATTAATAAGAGTCTATTTAATTGCAGGCAAACTCCTATCTTCAATATTTGATAGAGAACAAGCATATAAACGTTGAACATTCTCAAGAAATTATTTATGATCAACCAATTTATCCTAAGACACTGACACCTGAGATGTCATCATATCAGTCTTCGCCATCTCAGCATGCTCCAGTGGACCAAATCCGTCAGTTTACTGAATGGTCTGTAGAATTTCCATCTCCTGTTTCTTCAGGAATGTGCCAGAGCCATACGAGTTCCACAGTCGGCAGTCCGTCGTGGATGTCATCTGCAAGCCCCAGGCATCAGGTTGGCACTAATTCGACTGCTTATTGAAAATGTGGAGTGGCAATTTCTTCTCTTTTTTTTTTTTTTTGAAAGTTTCATTGAAAGTATTTATTCATCGGTGGTACTTTTAATGCTGTTATGTCCTTGTTGGATCAAAATTCCCAGTACTTCATTTTCATACTGAAAAATGATACAGCGCTCTTCTGAATAATAGCAAAATAGTGGGGGAGTTCTGTGAAATGAAGTGCTTCGCCAGTAATCTATATTTAAAAGCTACTTGTGTGTGTATGGTGTATTATTTTGAGTAGTTATGAATCTCTTAATGGTACCAGCCGAGATTAAGAAATATATTTTTGAGATTATTCCTAAGCCAAAAGCAGTTCTCAGCGGAAAAAGAATCTTCACTTAATTCAATGTTTATTTATGTAATATAAATTAAAAGTATAATTATAATCAACACATCATCACTAAGAAAAATAGAGAGAGAGTGAGAACGTAAAATTAGGTGATGATTGTTTATATCATAAAAGGATGAATCATAAGTAAGACAATTAAATAATAGAAATCAGATCCAAATGTGAAAGTTTCGTCTTGCAAACAATGATTATTGCTTCCCAAACCTTTCCTGCATGTTTTTAAATGCTACGTGTAGTATATGTAAATAATGATAATAATTGTTAGTAATTATTCCCAACATAAATTAGAGTATTCTTCCAACCAGATACTGTATACATAATGCTACAAATAAACAAAACTTATCTCCATTATAGTCGGTTGGACTAAGGCTGAACTTAAAAATGAACAGACAATAATCATTTAGAAATCATTCGACAGAAACCTGCCAACCATGTAACGAAGAAATAATGAATTGTGATTGAAGCTAGGGATCATCAGTGACAAAGATGCCCCTTAAAATTAGAAAGAGAGTCCAGAATGCTTTCACGTTAGCATTTGTCAATCGACTTTAGGTAGGTACAGACCGATGCTTGCGAATTGAATGTGTCCAGCATTACAGGGAAGTGTCTGTTGAAGCTTTGTAACTTCTGGGATTTTGAGCATAGTGACAGAGTGCTGCTCAGATGCTTTCCTGACAACCTTCATCCCACCGTGTTTCATATGTTTATGTGACTGTTTTGTCCGAAAACAAATATAGGAATGCAATGATTGTCTGCCCATGAGAGTTGTAGCCATGTACCCAAGATTGGCCTCCGTAGCCAAGTGGTCAGGAGCGGGAGTGCAGTAGCACACGCTCTTTGAGTAGACCGGGGTTCAAGCCCCTGACTGCTGAATACGGTCGATCTGCCAACCCGCACTGGACCAGCGTGGCAGATTATGGTCCATTTCCCTCAGCATGAATTGTTGAGGAGGCTTCCATCCTGCAGTGGGTTGTAATGGCTGCACTTTACTTTTACTTTTTACCCAAGATTGGAAGAGATTATAGTCTTAACTATAGTGCCAGTTCGCCTAGTTCGGCACCTAAAACTCGATACCAAGTTGCGTAGCGCGCATGTAGCAAATCACTGCTACGCTAAAACGCTAACCCTATAAAATTAAATGGGGGGGGGGATATCCCCGAACTAGAATTTTGCACTGGAATTCACAAGAGTTTGCTATGCTACCGTCAACAGACGCCCGTCTATCGAGGTGAGTTTCAAGGTATTTCACGACGATCCCTTTATCATAACTTTTGTCAAATCTTGGTCTTTAAAGCCATTAGATATGGCTCAAGGTGCTGGATTACTCCAGTGGATTTTATAGTATTCTTTGGAACTAACACTTTTTTCCGCTAAAGCGGAATATGATAATATTTGATATATATATATATTTTTTTTTTTTTTTTTGCCTGAAGTCATGGTCATGATACTCATTAGTGACGTCAATACAAGCAAGTAATTGCAATTCTCCTTAACCTGTATTCAAACATAGATGAATTTTCTGCCCTTCAAATTACCGATCAAATGTAAATAGCATAGATAAAATTATAATTACATAAGAAATTATTACTTCAAACATAAATTAATTCACTGAGGTGAAATTTTTATTTAGTAGTTTTTTTATTTATGTAACCAAAATTAAAACTTAATATCAGAATTTTTCTGTCGTTTGCACTCTAACATACTTCAGAAATGCACCTACAACTTTTAATAAAATATTCATGACAGCAGTTACTATTTAAACTGTTATATGACTGAAATCGCACTTTTTCTTAAATAAAGTTACAGTATATTCAGTATTTCAGATTATTATTTTCATTTTATGAATATGCATAAAATTCTAAGTTTGTGATGTTTTTCATCCGAAATAAGTGACTATTCTGTTAAGAGAGAAGGGAAGACTCTATCTGTAAGCCTCGTAAGAGGTACCTTTTAAGAATTACCATTAATTTCGTTCCAGTCTTCTCATCGTAGCATTCAGTTTCGGAACGAATATCTTTCTTTATAGAAAACCGAGTTCACACACTTTGAAATCAGATTAATACATTTTATTGTTATTTTACAATATACACTGCAATTTCGAATCGGTATTTTATAATCAAGGTAAAATTCTTTGAACGTTCTTCATTAGCCAAATATAAATATTTTAAAAAAAAATGTAAATAATGTTTGATTTTTAATATTATTCAAATTGAATCATTCATTGGCAAGCTTTTCTTTTAAGTACTAATAATAGTAACTGTAAAAGTGAACGCTTTTTTTCATGTTCTAATTCTTTGCCAATTTATTTATATTGCTTCATTTCTAAGAAAATTAAATGATATGAAGAGCGTTTGAAATGTTCACATCGTAATTTTTAAATCAAAAATGAAACACACCAAAACTGTTGATAACATTTTAATTGAAATAAGGATAGAAATGAACTACTACAATGCCTAGCCACTTTACCAGGAGTATTCATAGAATTTATGTTGTCTAAGAATTCGTAAGGCAAGATTGCAGTGAGGGTGTGATTTAATGTGTGACGTGCTCAAGAATTTGTGGTACTGTGTATGGTTATTAAATACCTAGCCAAAATGGCTTTATATAGTTTGACATACGAAAGTGAGTGAAATGAAAACGAGGATTATGTTTTTGCCAATAACCGTAACTATTTTTTTTAATCACAATTTAGACAGTTAACGATCTGTACACCAATTATTTTTTTTACTTGCTCACAAAAACCTTTTAGTTGCTATTGGCACAATTGTTGGATAGGTTCCTTGACCTAATTATGGAATCGACGCCCTGAAAGATCATTTTAATCTTCCAAAAACATGAAAATCGTGAGTGATTGTGTGGTCAAACCCAAGGCTGATATCCATCTACTTTGTCAAATTATCAAGTGTCGTACATCGATCGGCCCTGATGACGTTGTCTACTAAATCAACATTTTCTTCTGTGATAACTATGAGAGCTTGTCCTTGGTTAGGATCATTTTCCAGAGTTTTCCTTCCTTCACGGTAACGATTTGCTCATTCGTACATTCGTCGGCGTGACATAGTTGTCAATGTACAACTTTCTATAAGCTGGTGAATTTATGCTGGAGAGACGGCCTCAACTGTAATAACACTGCAGTTTTTAACATTGTGTTCCTCTTTATTAGAAGCGCCCGTACTGTAAGTGCCATGTTGTCCATACTGTTGCGCATCGTTCCTTTCTCATACAGGACATCCAGCTTGCCCAGTTGTTCAGTGGAAGCATTACTAATTCCTAAACTTGCTTCGATGGCAATGCTTAATTTAAATTTACCGTAGCCAATGAAAATCTCGTTTTATTTGACTTGTCCAGGTAAATACCTGAATTTTGTAAGAAAAGTAGATTTTGGGACAAAACATTTTGATAAAAATTTCGAAGCCTGCATCGAAAACCTTTCAGACCAATATGGAAGCGAAATCTTCATTAAAAAAGTATGACGCTCCGTTAAGCAATTTTTTTTCTTTAAGAGGCTGGGTGGTATACCTATATTGATCATGGGTAGCCAGCTGCAACACTTTACTGAAATGAGAAAATTAGGAATGGAATCTTGCACACGCAGATCCCTTATCTAAAATACAACTTGAGTGGCTCCAGTCTGTGACTTCCTATTTGCGTAATGTGAGTAGCACAAGATAAAATTAACCAAGTTTAATAATTTTTTTAACGAGTAATTGTTCGAATAATTGTTATTATAAACGTTCAAGATGTTAATAACAATAATAATAAGACTGTATTAAATAAATAAATAAAACTAGTGAAGCAATGTTTGTGCAATCTGAGTTGAAATAACCGAACGTGTTCATTCTCTTCAAAAGTATTATTAGCAGCGTAGGCAGTCAAGAAATATTTACACGAAGTAACATACCTAAATTGAAACTAAAATGGCTTTTCGGTTTAAACAGCTCGCGAGGTTCAGATTGATTAAACAGCACAATTATGTACAAATACGGGCAGCATCATTAAGTTGCTGTCCGTATTTGTATATCATTGCAGCACGTGTTTTTATATATTTTCATATTCAGCAAAATGTTGCTTCAACGAAATCCACTGGATTTTATAAATAATTATTTATGAAATGGAACATTTGGTGAAAGGGGAAGTAGATCAAGGCTATTCCATGAGTTGTATAATGCCCAGCCAAGTAAACATTAGAGAGAATTTGCAAAGATCAGCGATGCACAAACTTTTCAGAACCCACTTTTATTGTTGTATTCACTGGCGCGACACCCCAAAGAAACTCATCTAACTTACCAGCAACTTTAGGCTATTGTTTCGTTTCATTACAAGTTAATTTGCACATTTACATACATTAGCAGAAGAAATAAATCGAAGCTAATTTAAATATATTGCAGAGGAATTTCTAAAAAGATATGCGTATTATATACGTGCGTTTAAAAATTAAACTACAATTACATTTTCTAATAAAATTGTGAATTTTTACATGAAATTTTACGTTTTCATGTAATTTAATATGATACTTCAGCATATGATGTTTAAATTCTGTAGTTCTGTTTCAGCGCACACTTTTATATGCATATTCGTGCGCATCAGCCGGACTATAAAAGTGAACACTATAATAGCACTCATTTTTAATATAATGCGGTACAGAAGATATACTAATTAGATGCGTCTAATAATATTCTAATGAGTTGCATCTGATCAGTGTAAAATTAGATTAAAACTGTAAACGTCGTTACAATTACAAAATATTACTATAAATTCCTTACACCATGTCTAGTGTAGCAAATTAATTTAATTAACAACATTTGGAACCAATAAACTATATAAATTTTCAAACAAACATGGCGTGAAATAAATTTTAATTTAATATCATACTAGAGTGGCCACTTAATGCTTTCCTAACAGCAAATATCTGATTAGAGTTTCTCCTTTTGTAGATTGTAATCTAGACGTTTGGAAGATTTGGTGGGCTGTTAGCAGGAGAGCTATTTGCGAGTCTTTGGCACATCGGCTACGCAGGCCATAGTATCAGAGTTTCTATGACACTTTTGTTCATACAGTTTTGTCCTGTATTATTCTGTAAAAGTGTGGGTTCATGTGCGGCTTTTCATGTTTTATGGGTCCAGAAAACAGGAGTATGAGTAAGCGTATCTCACGCAAAATCTTACCCCTCCACCGCGAGATCTGCTAACCAAGTGGCAAGAGCCTTAAACGAACCAAAAATAGTATTAAATTACTATTAAAGGCTAAAGCAATCGGTGCAGCATGTTTGTGCCCAAAAAAGCTGAAACTCAAAATCAGCTATCATTAATCCCCAAGCTTAATTAATTTTACTTAGAAAATAAAACACCATTATTTTATTCTTTTAATTTTACATAAAAAAAGCAAAACGAAACGCGCCATTAATATTGCATGCATAAACTGTAATAAGGCAATCAGAATAATTTTTTTTTTAAAACAGTAAAAGATAATTAAAACAAGTAAACTATAATGTTGCACGCTACGAAAGCTATAATACATTATTGTGTAAGTAGGGCATAGCCTATACACATACGTAGCAACGAACGAACTAGTTTTGCTACGTCGATCTCAGATTGTGAAAGCTCTTCGCTATGAGTTACCTCGGTATTGCTATTTATTCTAAATAAAAAAGTGTTTTATTATTATTACAGTACTTTTATTGGAGTCTCGTCAGTGGGTAGTTGTTGGTGGGGTATTGTACAAGTATGGCTATTAATATTTTGAAAATAGCTGAAAGAGAGTGTACTGAAATGGTAATATCCGTCGATTAAGATATTATAAACACATAAATAAAGGCGAATAAAAAAAAAACTCTTTATTACTCAATGAAGCTTGTTATACAGTGATGGAAATGAAACATGGAACATGAATATTTGATATATCTGACAATCTGCATTTTCACATTCATAAAAATCCCTTTATACTATTACTTTACAACATCCAATAATATACGATAGCACCCAAATAACATGATATTTGATTATTTACCATCAACGAAGCAGAAAACATCGATTGCATAAACTATAAAATATAGTAACAGATTTAAAAATAAACTACAACCTATACAAGTATTGCATCTTGATTTCCACATCGGCTTACACATATTTATTATGAAGCTAAGTGCGAGTGTATTCGATATATTAAAAAATAATTTTTAACATTCTTATTTCGAAAAAAGTTACGGCACGAAATTATATCATAAAAAGATCTTGAAGTGATTAACAGCATCTTTTCATTTTGATATTTTTTAATGAAAATCTGGTAATCTGAAAAAGTAGTGATATCAAAGACAGTGGTGTGTTTTACGAATGTGTTAACAAATCATATGCTGTCTAAAATCTTTCCATAACTAGGTAGTTAGCAATCAAGTTTTTGTGCCTTATATAAAAACTGATTCTGTTCAAATCAATACAATATAAACTTTTGATTGACTTGTTATTCAAGCCAATTAAAAAGAGCATTAGCTTTCAAATATTTTGACATGCATATGACAAATACATTTTAACACTTTTTCTCTCAGTGCATGGAATTCAATGCTAGTAAAATTCAACACCGTCTTCTTTCTCGCGAAAGAAAATTTTCCTCTGTTTACTGGTAATACTCATATCTGGAGACTAGATCAGATTGGAATGACCTCTTATTTGTCTTCTAAACAACTATAAATCCTGTTCGGATTCCAAATCCGCTCTGCTATCTACTACTACTATCATATACAGGGGCGGCTAAGCGGCAATTTCCGCCGGGGCCACAGCAGATTGGATTATCGACTAATAGTCAAGATATTGTAAGTGACCAAAATTGTTTGGAGCCGCCGGTACCGAAACTTATCATTCCGACCTTGATCGCATCTAGATGTTACCTCCTTAATCCTTTCAAAAGTTTTCGATTTTTCTCAAAAGAGAGGGAACTATTAGATTAAGTACTAATTTCCGTTCACAGATTTTTTTTGTTTCTATTGTGCCTTCAGGTAACACCCTGCTGATGTCTGACTTGTTTTGTAGGTGATGGTGAGGAAAATCCTGGCTCTCTGGCACTTTGCTTTGTGAAAATATCTTAACTAATGATAAGTACTATCAGAATGAGGCAGTTTTGTCACCGCGTCCCGTTCAGACGAAACGCCTGCTTCAGTAGATTCTGTTCGTTATTTTAGAAGTCTTTTAAGTGAAGATTTGCTGTATAAATATTGTATATTGCGGATGCTGTGCATGTAAAATAAATTAGATTGGAGGTATTGAGATTGTTTATCCTCATCTTGATTCTTCATTGACTACTGGCACGTAGCAGTTTCTGTTAATTCTGACATGGAAATAAACATTTGATAGTTAAACAGTGTAAATAGAATAGCAGAATTAAAAAAAAAAAAAGTCCTAATAAGACATTTCTAGCCTTCCATCTGATGTGCCTTGAGGCATCTTCAGACATCTAGCCCTTACTAAAGGTTATAATTCATCTTATTAATGATATTTGAAAATTTTCTGACGTATTTTAATCTCTCTCTTTTACACACCACACACACACACATTCACATGCACGCATACCAAAATATGTTTACATTAAAAGTTTATAAAATTTATAAATTTATAAAAATATGTTACAGTTATTGTTCAGCACTTTCAGATTAATTTTAAAAGGGAACGTTTGCGATTTCATGGAAGTGTTGATAATGAATCATTGACCAACATTATATTCTATCCATAAGTATTTTAACTGAACGATATATTTGTTGGCTCAGTTCATTTGTCCATTAACATTTTCACGCAGTATTTATCACAAGAATACTTCTACACGTTACACATATCAATAAATCTACGTATTTTAGGCACCAGTTACTCATTTCATCTAAGAGCGAGTTGATATAAAAGTGGAAATAAGGACTCCTTCGGATAAGAGCTCCATATCATGGCTTTTAAAAATAGCAGCAAGAAAAATTGTTTAAGCTGAATATGTGGACGCCGATCCTCTAGTTGTAGAAGAATTATTGTGAGAATTTTTCACTGAATCCACAGAATGTCGAGATAACGAATGAGAAATGTGAGATGCATTTAGGCTGCTTAAGGTTCCCATCTGAAATATTAAAAAAAATAATAATAACATTCTGTTATAATGATATAAACGGAAAAGTAGCTATGGTTAGAAGTTCAGATTTTTTTAAAAAATAATATTTATATATATGAAAAACTTACTATAAATAAAAAATACAGAGAGAGACAGAGGGAGATATTAAAACTTGCTTTAATAAAATATTTCAAACCATTTTAAAAAGAGAACCTCAATATATAGAAAATATACTGAATATACACGGAATGTCATCATCTGTTTCCAGCTGAAACAAATCAGATCCAAACTGATCGTGCTACAAATTGTGTTATTCTACTGGATACGAAGAATTTCCGGAATACTAGAAAACGAATGCGCAGATCAAGAATCAAAATCAATAAATATAACTGAAATGAAGGTCCCTGTTCAAGACTACAAAGTCATCGTACAAAACGTCCACTACTTTTTTTTGTGTCTGTATTCTTGTACTCCAGTGTCAAATTATATGACAAGAACATACTAACCATAAATTTATGGAAATTAAGACGCAGCTATGCTTCTAGGATGGCTGCTTATGGAAATTAAGACTCAACTATCTTTTGGGTTTCCAGTACCAGCAAAGTAAGACAAGAAGAAGTGGTACTAGCAAGAATGCACGTTGGACATACTCGTATAATTCATCTTTGTCATCTCAAGGGCGAAGATCCTCTGAAGATGTGCTCACTGCCATACTAGTTTTACAGTATAAAAGTTTATAGGAATGCCCTAGCTACCAGTAGGAAAGACGAGAGTTATTTGTAACTTAGAAATCTGAAACAAAAATATATTTTTGAAATTAAGAAAATTGAGAGGAACTCTTTACCTTTCTAAAGGATGTTAATTTTTCATTTCTAATTAGTACGCCCATTTTGAAAATTTTGTGATAAACAATAACCGATGAGCACAATATAGACGTTGTAGCTCTTATGCCAAAACTCTGCAACAACAACATATGTATACCAATATGTTTGAGTACATGCTTATATCTGAACGGCTTTGAAGTTGACCGATGTCGTGAAAAGCTATACGTTTTGTCTAGAATGCCCAATTTGATATGATAATTTTTAATTCTGATACAAGATATATAAAATCATGTCGTGAATTGGAGCCGGCCAGCGAGTGGTATTTTCAGTACCTCAGATCTAGAATGATCTAAGAATGAGGCTCAGTTGCATGAGTTTACTGTATACTGCACCAGCATCTTTTATTATTCGATCATGTTAGGTCACTCACACATTAGGAAATGTATTCTTAGATCGCTTTAGAGTATCTAGAAATATATAAGATAAATTTATGAAAATTATTATTAACATTTGCTGTAAATACAGTGGTCTAGCCGGGGATAATACAATTTCAGCAGATGTGCAGCTTCTTAATGACGTATATTTCTCAAGCTGCATAATTGAAGGCTACTGAAAGTTTTAAGCAACAATGTTCTTTATGTGTATATTAACGATTTGGCAATTGATATTTTAAACATAAAATTGCCCGAAACTGGTCAAAATTATCGTTTTCTACCGACCTTCCCTGTGCACGATTTTGAGCTAATTGAAGTAGTGTAGATAAAGAGAGAGAGAGAGAGCTCAAAATAAATGTATGCGGGGATAGAAAGCGATAATTTTGAAAAATGTCCCTTAACGGATATTCTATCTGCAAATTTATAAATTTGCTCCAGTTCACTAATTAGGGCGCTAACCAAAATTTCCCCCATAAAATTAGATATGGTGCACTCCATCACCATGAATATTAAGTACATCCTACCAGCCGTTAATGTAAAATAAATGTAACTTTCGTTCTGTTTCTAATGGTGGTTCCACCCAAATATGCAGATGCATTAAATGTTATGTGTCAATATTTCAAATGCTAGCCACACCCTTCTCTTGGCTAAATGGATTTGCATTGTGCCAATTGTTGGTTACCGCTCGCCTTTTCATTTTTTATGAGTTTGCTTCATGAGAACTTTTTTTCAAAATTAGTTTATCGTAACGTTTAAACATAATTTGCCAAATCAATTTAAGTGGTATTCAGAAAAATTTTAAATACTTTAAATTCCCATTTAAATTATGGGAATTTGAAGTACAAATATTTCATTAAATAAGCATGGACATTGAAAGCCTCATGTTTCATTATACAAAGTGATTAAACATAGATAGAATTCTTTAATTTTAAACCAGCTACACACATTTAATCATATATTAATTTTATTCTCCAAGAGGGAAAGTTTTTTCTTGGGAGAACGAATAACCAAGCCATTCATATTCGAAACATTATATTTGAATGATGACCTTATGATTTGATTGCTGCATTTTATGCATTCGTGTTTTGATGAATTACATATTGTTGGTCTAAAAATTAAAGATTTCTATAACCCAGAATTAATAAAATGCCTCATTAATAAATATTATCATAAAATTATTAAACCCATTTGTTTGATAATAAAAGAGAAATAGTCTTCGTGAGAACGTCTAATGATGTAATTTTGTTTGTGATGTGCTAAATTCGTTGAATATAACTATCTAACTATCACTAAATTAGAAAATAAGAAACCTTCAGCATTTACTTACTTTAAGCTTAGCCATATCCTCCAGTCTGGTAATATCTGCAAGCTCTTGATAATTAGAGAGAACCACAAGCCAAAAAAATACCTACAAATAGAATTAGAAAATTTTTATTACCAGTTTATTAAGAAACATGAGCATGCGAAACACCTAGATGATGTCATCGGGTGGAGGGAAGAGAAGTACCCATCAGCTGTATTAGGTACAGAAAGGCTAGTTTAATCAGTACTGATCATCATATATGAAAGGAATGTGCCAAATTCTGTTAAGCAGCTCAATGCCACAAATTTTGGTTTCTATTGGTTTCACTCCCTGTTGGGCAGGAGCAACAGCCTTTGAAATCTTGCGAAATTTTTTTTACAGAACTTATAAAGCTCAGTATAGCGATAAATGTTCATCCGGTGCATAAGTGGTGCAAAGCCTTCAATTAAGATCGTAAAAATGTAGCAAGAAAACTAATATAATGTTCTCTGGGATGCTGTACTTAGGCATTATATTACCACAAAATCCTCTTACACCGATATTTCGTCATGGAAGACGCGTATTGAAAGTGGAGAAACAATGAGAAAATTCTGAAAACATGCTAAGAAATAAATAATTTGAATAAAGATTGTTTATTTAATTTTTATTGTATTCATTTGAATTGCACTTATCTATTGCTAAGGATTTCAGTTTGTAATTGAAATAATTATTTTTATGCATACAATGTATTAAATAAAATATGCATACAAAATACTTGCAGATAATTAGGTAACCCTCACCTTCATTTTTTAGGGAGGATATCTTTTCTTTCCAGATCTACATTAGTGTTAATATAGTTTCCCCCCACACACAAACGCATAATTTTATGGGCAAGACACATTATGAAGCATAAGAACAATTTGATAAAAAATAAGTAATTCCAAAAATTGACTTAAAAATAAATTCAACACTGTGAATGAAAAGAGTAAGTAATTTAATACTCACATTAACTATCATCAACATTATCCAAATAACTAGCATAGCCTGATGGTAACCAAAATACAAATCCTGCATAAAAATAAAGAAAATATTACATATACATTATATACATTAATGTTATTAGTATAAATTAATACAAATATAACAAATATTTGTATTAATTTATGGTAACAAATATTATACATTTGTTTTTTTAAGTTATATTTGTATAAAGTTGTTAGGCCCCTTACCGCTTTCGATATTTATCAATGATATTGATGAAGGCATATCAAGCTTATTGTCTAAGTTCGCAGATGATACAAAGATTGGCAGGTTGGAATGTTGAGGTTTACATTTATAAATGCAAAGTACTGCATATGCGTGGCAGTAATTCAAAAATAATATACCAACTGGACGGTATCATACCACCTTTAAGTTGGCGGAAAACGTAAAAGACCTAGTTAATTGTAGTCCGACATGAAGTCCTATCAGTAGTGCAGACAGGCTGGTAAAACAGCCCATGGAATTCTGCTAATGATATACAGAAATTTGCCAACAAGAACAATGAGGCGATATTTTATATATTTATAGAGCACTGAAACGAAGCATTTATGATGAAACATTTATAAGGCTGCTTCTGCTCCGGAAGCATCATTTTAGGAAAAATATGGATCTGTTGAAATGAGTGTAGAGAACAACAACAAGGTTAATGAGAGATATAAACGTTACTCTTACCAATAAAAACTGCAGTTCTGCAACTTGTATAGTTTGGAAACAAGCAGCTTAATTTAGTAAACAAAATTCTGATGGCATCCTTACTATCTCTCTTATTTCTCTCTCTCGGACAACACACATAATTATCATTAGTATTAGTAGGGGCAAATGATGCATGGAAGCAAATTTATACAGAATCGGCAAAAAAAAAAAAAAAAAAAAAAAAAACTACCCATCTCTCCTGTACATCCTCTCTGACAATTTGTCTACTCCTTCCTTAAATTTATTCAAACTACCTACTTCCACAACACCCAGGGTAATCAAGAGCTAACGCAGGCCCCTTTGCAAAGTGCAAGACCAGCCTGCAACTTGTCTTGTATAGGCGTGTGCATGTGTATGTTCACACACAGAGGTGAAGGAATAAAGCAAAACTAACATATAATAAATTAACAAAAACTAAAAATTAATAAAATAAATAAATTTTTATTGTTTTAAGTTTGTAAATTTTTTGCCGATTATTAAAAATTAATTTAATTACTGGAAAACTGAAATGTTAAGGCCCCTTGAATAATTGCGAACCCGGTTACTATAGACCTCTAATTCCCTTCCCTTTCTCGTCGGGCCTGAAAACACCAGATAGAAGTTTGTTCCAATAATCGATTACTTTCTGACTGAAAACAAATTTTCATAAAAGGACGGCCACAAGGATAGATGTGCGAACATTTTCTTTCAGACAAAGAGTAATCAATTGTTGGAACAAACTTCTATCTGGCGTTGTGGAAGCACGTTGTTTGAATAAATTTAAGAAAGAATTAGACAAATCTTTAAAGAGGATGTACAGAAGAGGTAAGCATTTTTTGGACATTGCTCTTCGTGTACAAATGTTATTAGCGGAGTTCCCCAGGGTTCAGTGTTGGGCTCATTGTTGTTTTGTATATTTATCAATGATGTTGATGAAGGTATATCAGGCTTAATGTCCAAGTTTGCAGATGATATAAAGGTTGGCAGGGTTGTTAATGACAGTAACGACAGTATGCTACTGCAACAGGATCTAGAAAAGTTGAGCAGATGGGCTTAGAAGTGGCAACTGAAGTTTAACATTAACAAATGCAAAGTACTGCATATGGTAGAAGTACCTCCGAAGAAACCTAACAACTGTGTGGTACTACACTTAGGGTGGTAGATAATGAAAAAGACCTGGGAGTAATTGTGCATTCAAATGTGAAGTTTTCTCAGCAGTGCAGACAGGCGGCCAGAGAAGGTCATGGGGTCTTGTCAATGATATACAGGAATTTTGCTAGTAGGGAGAAGGGGGTGATTATTCCTTTGTATAAGGCAATGGTCAGGCCAAGGCTTGAGTACTGCGTACAAAATTGTAGGTCTCATTTCAGAAGGATGTAGAGTTGCTAGAACAAGTACAGAGAAGGGCAACAAGATTGGTGAGGGGAATGAAGGGGTACTCTTACCAAGAAAGGTTTAAGTTCTGCAAATTGCAGCGTCTGGAGACTAGGCACCTGTGAGGTGATCTGATTGAGGTGTATAAGCTCTTGAGTGGGTTGAGCAGGCTCAATGCTGATGGGATTCTTCTTCTTGCTCAGATTACGAACCTAAGGGGGCATAAATTCAAATTGAGGAAGGACAGTTGTAGAATAGATGTTCGAAAATTTGCCTTTAGCCTGCGGGTAGTTTATTTTTTATTTTTTTTTTTTTTTGGTTGATGCTTATAAGCTTGCTTTCTTGCATCATATGCCTCTACTAATGCTAATAGTAATGCAAGGAAGCCACAGACTTTTTATGCATTAAAAAAAAGAAAAGTAGATAAGAAAATACACATTATATGCTTCTCTCCTTACACAGGTAACTATTCGGTTGACCTTTGAATTTATTCAAACTGTCAGCTTCAACTACCTGCGAGGGCAACTTGTTCCAGCAATCAACGTCTCGCTGGCTGAAATAAAAAAAACAAAAAAACAACAATTTCCTACAATCTAATCTAAACCGCAACCCCCGTAATTTTAATTTATGATCCCTAGTTCTAGAATTCTCTATAACAGTGAGAATTCCCCCTTCATTCATATTACTAATCCCTCTCAGAGCTTTTATAAAGCTCAATCAGGTCACCTCTGAAGTGTCTGGTTGCAAAGTTGTAGCTTACATAATTGGAGTGTTTCCTCGTACTGTCGTCCTCACCATTGGAGTTGCCAGTCTTTGGTCCCTTTCAAGAAGGTTTTTTTTTTTTTTTTTGCTGACTTTATATTTCTTGCATCATTTGCCACTGATAATACAATACTAATGCTAAATTTATTGTATCGAACTTCGACAATGTTGCTTATGTCTTTGTTAGAATGAATTTTCCGATATTGTATTTTTATTTATTTTTTCTTATTATTTGATATTTACTATTTTACGAATTTATCATTTACATTTATTATTTAGTATATATATAAATATAATAAATAATAAATATAAATAGTAAATTCTTAGCGTTTATTTTGGATGGCTGGAATAAATATCAATAATTTTATTCATCTTGAAAAATATAAAAGGTTATTGTTCTGTAAATCTCCCAAAAAACGTTAACCGATATTTCATATGTAACGTTAATATTTTAACATGTATTCTCATTAAACTTTTAAGTTACAGTGTATTTATTTTTGAGTAATATGCGACTGTGCATATAATGAACCCTCTAGCGGACAAAAAAAATAATCGTTTTAGAAAGGAGAAAGTTGGCGTTACAATGCAGCTGCGTGATAAACAAGTAAGAAATTGCTATTTTTTTTGGAAACCATAAGAATTATATTATCATTTTAGGATATATTCATTGCATATTTTTGGAAATGATGAGCTGCCGATTCCGAATAGGTAACACGAAAATTTTATTTATCATTATACTAATGAGATGTCTAGTCGTTAGGTTTAGTGCAGTTTCTATTCTGTACTTATTTTGTATCTGAATTCATTTTGATTTATATGCATTTATATGATATTTATTTTAAGAAATGAATAATACAAATACTGTACATTCCTTTACCATCCTCTTTTAAAATAATGATTTAAATGCCTTTATTTAAATCATTATTTAAATCATCATTGATGGTTAGCTTTACATGGAGGTATTTCAAGTGTAACAGGAAAAGTAATCGATATTCATCAGTTAAAAATTTCATACTTTTTTTCTTTTTGGCCTTCTCATCTGATGCCATATCAGCTAAGTTACATTAAAAAGTGTTCAGGAGCAAAATGAAAGTAATTATTTTTCTAGAAATTAGATTATATGACGCATAGTCAAATACGTCATAGTCGCTTACGTTGGCCGTTCTGATAACCAAACTTTCACACGATGCTCTGGAAAGTTTGTGTGCTATTTATTTTTTACTTATTGCATTTTGAAGTTTATTTTTTCTATTTTTTTGTTTGTAAGAATGATACAGTGTACTTTGCGATAACATATAAATAAATAATTTTCTTAAGTTAACCGAGAAAATAACGAAATACCGCAACAGCTACATAAATTTAAAAAAAAAAAAGAGAAAAAAAAAAAAAATACAGCATAATACATATGCTGTATTGTACATATACGAGTATAGGGGCGTTTAAATTTGGCACCGGGGTATAATCTCGCTTATTTTTAAGTTTACTTTATTTGGGTGGAAATTGTTTTGAAGTTAATGAATTAAATATTACTGTTTATATTTTAGTATTTATTAATTTAAATTTTCCTAATTAACAGTTTTTTGCTTAATAGAAAAGTTGCTCTCACTCTTCAGTATAGTCTAAAAAGGTCATGGGTATATTTCTAAAACGAATACAAACTGATTTTATTTGAAAAAAAAAAAAAACCCGGTCAAATGCGAAGTTTACTCTTTGGTACCGACGTTTGTTATGTAAGGACAGTTATTTCGCATCTTGCCATGTTCACAGTTGTTTTTATTTTTTTTCTTGAAAAAATTGGTTTGTTTCAGCAATACACTGATGACATTTTCGAATAAATCGTGTGTACTGTATTGTACAGTATACAGGGTGTTTCTATTAAAAGGCACCAGGTATAAGCTCGCTTGTTTTTAAGTTTAGGCTATTTGTCATCTGGTCCTTTATTACTATATTTGGGCTGAAAATGTATTTGATGTTAAAATTAAATTAAATATTATTGTTTAGAATTTACTATTTATAAATTTAAAAATTTCCTATTAGTTGTTTTTTGCTTAATGTAAAAATTGTTCTCTCTTCAGCATGAAACGAACGCAAACTGATTTTATTTTATTTCATTTTTTATTGAAATAAAACTGATTTGTTTCAGTAGTACACCGATGACGTTTTCAAATAAATCCAGAATGGAAAATAACTTTTCCATTAAGAAAGAAGCAATTGATTAAACACAATTTAAATCTGTAAGTCATAAAATCTAAACGGCAATAGTTACTCTAATTTTAGCACACATTTTTTTTACACAATTACGACAAAACGTCCAGGCTTTTGTTTATCTATACCGAATAGTCTATATCAAATAGTCTATACCGAAAAGTAAGACAAATATACCCTGGTGCCCTTTAATTGAAGCGCCCCGTATGTTGCACCTCGTAAATGTGATCTTTTGAAAAATATGAAAAAATTGCTTGGTCTGGAGGAGGGCAGCTTACGGACTTTCGGTAAGCCTGGGCCACATTTCCATATGATGATAAATTGTAACTATGATATCGCTCATTGGCTGCAATAGTGACACAACTAAAAATTCATAATTTTTGATTTAATACAACTGATGAGGTTGGGACAGTGGACTTTACATTTATGCAATAAAAGTATAAAGTGAGATCAATATTATCTCGCTACGTGACACAAATGTCGTTATGCCATCTGAGTTTTTACTGCATCGAGAAGCGTCAACAATGGCACTTCTTCAGTGTGCTCCAACCTTGGGACTGAATGGAGCGCGGTCCGTGCAATAGTGATCCTTTTTGAGTTGTGCTAGTATTGGAGTGTAATGCAATGCAAATTTCTTGTTGTAGGTCATACGCAAAACGAGGGTGACTGTGCAACTCATTATTATAGAAAATTATAGAATAATGATTCTTCCATTTTGTTTTTTTGTACATGAATAATTCCGTACTGACTTCTTGTTCTTATTTATGCTTTACCACAATTATGTTCTCAAAGATGTTAAAAAAGTTAAAGCTAGTAAAACAAGAAAACCTTTGGAGACATTTTTAGATATCATGAACATGTAGTTCAAACATGTTCTTGAGTTTATGAATATAAATTGAATATAAATAAAACTATTGTTTAATGTTTTTTTTTTTTTGTTCTTCATCCTAATTACCTTCAATCTTTAGGAGACTCAAGTCACAAATTTTGAGTGTTTGTTGGTGCAATAGTAGCACAACTCAAAGGGGGGGGGTTAAATTTTCGAGTATTCTGGTTACCCATAAGGGACTATTCACCAAGCCAGCCTAATTTTGAGTACCACTGGGTATGATGAGATGAATCACAATATATTTCAACAATCACACAATTTATTAAATTTTAAACAAACTAATTTTAAAAGCCAAATTTTCCTCAACGATTATCTCAGAATTACGATTTTTGAATTATGCCACTGTTCCAGCCAATGAGTGATATGATGGCATACTTTCAGAGTTGAAGAGTGTTACTTGCTCTCTAAATGAGAATAAATTGATTGAGTTTATTTTGTTGAGTATAATATTTTTATAGTGAAAATCTTTAAAAGGAGACTCTACGTGAGAAGACTAGATATGGGCTCACATCTGGTGAGTATGGGCTTGGCACATCCAGGGTCCTGAGGTGGATATCATCATTCTTCTCTTTCTTGGCTGACTCTCTCTCTCTCTCGCTCGCTCTCTCTATCTCTCAGGGTTACTCAGAATTTTTTTGGCTAGTGCAGCATAAGCCTCAGGCTTCCTTGCACCATATGGCTAATAATAATAATAATAATAATAATAATAGACTGATCTCTCAGGGGAAAAAATGTAATCGTGATCACTGAGATAGACGAAGCAGAAGCTAAATGACTTGATTTCGCCCGTTTGATTTGAAGTCGGGAGTTCAGTTTGTTTCATTTAGCACTTTTATATTTTAAACTAAATTATATTATAATTTTTTTTATAACAGTTAAATGCTAAGCACTTACGGGATATGTTCTTGGTTGCCTATTTTAAAGCCTTTACAAAATGTATTACGTAGCCCAGTGGTCAGGAGCGAGAGTGCATAGCACGCGGTTCCTTGAGTGAACCGGGGTTCAAGCCCGGTTCACTTCCATTGGATCTTTTATTCACGCCGTGCCGAGTTGGTCTGTCTCGTGTGAGGGTAGCATGTATTTGTTCTTCCACAAACTTTTTTTCGTCCAGCGAACAGGCAAGCCGACCAAAAACACATGCAATTTAGAGATGTATTATTATAATTGTTATAACTGTGGTTTACGTGCTACTTGCTAGATAACCTGAGATTGACAATATGTAGTTGTACACGGTGATTCAAAATTCGAGCAGCCCAAAATGAAAGAAGTAATTTATCTCATTTTGTAACTATGGATATTCTTGAAAAAGGGCCGACCGGGCTAGCCGGGTGGGTAAAGTACCTGCCTGGCAACCCAAAGGTCGCGGGTTCGAATCCCGCCTCGGGCTTGGATCAAAGTACTGCAAAAACCTTGGGAGGTGCATTATGGCCACAGATGCCGATGCGCCAACAACTATCAAAAAAAAAAAAAAAAAAACTTGAAAAAGCACTTCGGTGGCAATATTGTATACAGAATAGTGGTTATACTTATACAAACTGATATGTACCGATTTGTTCGTGACGAAATCATCATGACATTCAATGTTGAGCGTGTGTTTACAGTCGAACAGTACTTTTGCTTTAAATCGTATGTGAGGGTCAAAGTCGAATTTTGAGAAAAAGTATACCCTATTCACCAGTACCAAAAAAAAAATCAACAGTTTCATGATTAGTAACCTGTTTGTGTAAAACAGATAACGTTCGTGACAAAAAAAAAAAAAAAGCACTGGAGCCCTTCATTGCTAAACGAATAAAAACTTGAAGATATTAGTCAATATTTATTGCTATCGCCCAAATAATCACTGAAAAGATTTCTATCGCAAACCAGTATTTCTTATTCAAGTACACAAAGTACTTTAAAAGTTAGGCTTCCATTACTATCATATTGATGTACTGAACTACTTGCTTGTTACATAAATCCAGAAAAAGATCTAGTGTTAATGCATGAACTTAGAGAACATAAAGAAAAAAGATTGCTTTATTTTAGCTGATTTCGTACCTTTATTTATTCGAATGGAATTGGTATTTTGAACCGTATTTTCTTCAGTGATGAAGCTTGGTTCCACTTGAGTAGTTATCAACCCTCGTGTTTTTCATGAATCGCCCTTACATCCTCAAAAAACTGGGGTGTGGTATGCCGTTCCACTTCGCCGGGTAACTAGACCTTACTTCTTCGAGAACCCATTAACGGAAACGTATACTGGGATTTAATACAGTTTATTCGAGCATGACGAACTTATGGAACGACTTGTCACACATCTAGTGACAGTGGTAATTCTCAGGGGCTTTCTCGATTATCGTATTTCTAAAAATTTGTGGCCCCCGAAGGTTCTCAAATTTCGCTGGATTATTATTTGTGGTGCTTGTTGAAAGGCAAAGTGTATAAAAATAATCCTTATTGGAGAAACTGAAAGCCAATATTGAAAATGAAATTGCGAAAATATACGTTCAAAAATTAGAAAGGTGTAATCGAATATGATAAAAAGAGTTGGCGCATGTATTCAATAAGAAGATGGATATTATAATTTGTCTAATTATTTATTATCATTATAGTTATTATAATTACTTGCTTATATAATCCGATAATAAAAGAAGTAATACATTTTAATTGCAGATATTTGGGTTGTACAAATTTTTAACACCCCCCCCCCCTGCACTTACTGAATATGAAAGCTTTCTCTCAAATTACTTAGTGCGTCAGAGTAAGAGAACTGTCCAATTCTGCTGTTATCTTGTGGGGTTTATCGTAGCTTTTCTGCTACGAACAGGGAGCGTATACAACACCTAAACATTGCTAGGGTAATGTTCCTAACAAATTGTCTATTGATTATAGCATATTAATAAAAACTCTACTTTTAATAAGCCATTAAGTTCTTCAAGGTGCGCTGGTTATGGAAAAAAGATTCAGTTATTTTTTGCAACCTTCCAACTGCGAACTTTTCGTTGTGGTTGTTGTGACCCACTTTGCAGAATTGAGCAGCCAATTTTCTTGAGGTGAATTGCTATTGTATTGTACTTTGCATTGCTGTTCATTCCTGTGCTCTACCAACCAAATTATAGAATATCTAATATGTAGGTTAGTGCAAATGCATCATTTTAACATAGCTATCTACCAAAGTAGTTAAATTAATTAATTAAATTGGCATCGTTTTGTTATATCTCATATTGTGTGATATAACCAAACACAATATGAGATATAACCAAAACGATGCCAATTTAATTAATTAAGTTAATTAATTAATTTAACTACTTTGGTAGATAGCTATGTTAAAATGATGCATTTGCACTAACCTACGTATTAGTCATTCTACCTCGTAGCATGAGGCCTTTGCCCTTAAATACTTTATAGCCAAATTATAGAATTAACTGTGAAGGCATGCCTTCGGAGAAGTAGATTCCTGAGATACAAATACTGTATAAGCTTTTAACATTTTCGAGTAGAATAAAGATGGTCACTTCAACAGGTTATCCATATCATATATCCAAGTACGATTTCATCAACGTATTGCCTTTGCACATTCCATGAATCAACAGTGTAGGAAGAATAACCATTTTACAGTATGTGGATAAAAAAGAATATCATATTAGGATACCCGTGAACAACCTCATCCAACAACCATATGTATCACTCGTATGTCGGTTTGCTTGCTTTGCTGGACGAAAAACCCGAGTTTTGTGGAGGAAAGACCTTGTTATCTTCGTCTGAGACCAGCTAATTCAGCCACAGAGTGAATGTAGCCAATAAAATTTCCTCGTGTTATTGACGAGATTCAAACCACGCCTATTCTACCCGGAAAGGGTGGAATGGGTAGGGAAGGACCGTGAGGACTACAATATAAGATGAAAATAGTTGTCGTTGTTATAAAAAATTTCACGACACAAGGGCAACTGTGGCCAATATGATAAAAATAGTCAATCAAAATTGAGTATAATAAATAAGATGGCCAGTGATGCTGTGTAGTTCACTTGATCTTGAGAGACTTTAGTGTCTCTGAGGGTAACGATTTGCGTAAAAATTCAATAAGTTCTGACGTAGCCGAATTGGCTAACGCGGGAGTCCAATTGCATATGCCTTTGAATTTTTACTGTGGTTCGAGCCTACGTGACTGCTGTATATTGTTAATGATCATATTTATTTATTGTCAAAATGATTACAGTAGTTGTAAATTCCTCTGACCTGCTGGTCCTGCTAAAGTATAAACAGAACTTTTATTCCTAATTTGGTTTATGGATATGAATAAAAAATTTTAAATTATACAACTTTTTTTGTTGTGTTTTTAATGACTTTACTAAATGAATGACTAGTAATATGCACTCTTAAAGTACTTACATTTGCCACAGAGCGAAAGAATGTGGCAATAAACCTCCAAATAGTAAAGATGAACATTGCAATTAACCATAATCGAAATTTTTTTTCATGTTCCTGTAAAGTAAAAGTAAATTAATTAGTTGGTAAAATAATCAACACAGCTTGTAACTAAGGTCTTAAAGCATAACATGCTTTAAAAGAAATTTTTCCAGATACTACAAAAAATGCCATTTTTATATATTTGTGACACGCTCTCCCTTTCTATCTGTTATTTTCATTGTCAGTTTTTCAGAGCAAAAATTTTCTTATACATGAAGGCATTCATGTATAAGAAATACATGTATAACACATAAAATCCAAGGAAGTGAAGCCAGTCGACATCACTAGACAGTGCAGTGTCGAGTCAGTTTGGTGTGACATAAGCATTGGGAGATCAAAATTGAGAGTAGAAGTGTGTTATAGGCCTAATGACTCTGATGAGTATAATAAGAAACTGTACAAGGAAATAGAGTGGGCCAGTAAATCAGAGAGTCTTATAATGGGAGATTTTAATTTCCCAGATATTGGCTGGAATTTGTGGGTTGGTCACTCACACACTAGCAAGGCTTTTGTGAATTTATTGGATGATTGTTTTCTACATCAGCATGTTCGGGAGGCAATTACAGGGAGTAATACTCTTGATCTGATTATCAGTAGTGATTCTTCATGCATTAAGAATCTGCAGATAAAGGAACCACTAGGTGGCAGTAATCACAGTGTGCTGAAGTGGGATTTACTCAAAGAAGTAACTACCATCAGGGGTAAAGGGAAGGGTTTTTGCTTTCTTAAAGGAGACTACAGTGGTCTGAGACAGTATTTAAATTCTAACACCAACAGAAAATTGATGTTAACAATTTTTTGTTGGTAATATCATCAGAGACCAACTGATGATGTTAACAACAGAAAATTCAAAATGGGAAGCATTCAAAGAATTTATCTTGGAATCTACTAGGCTTTACATACCAACTAAGAAATATTGTTCAAGGTTTAGGCCTAAATGGATGTCAGATGAACTAATGAGACATATGGCAGAGAAGAAAAATGCATGGGACACATATAAATTAATGGGTGACATGGAAGCCTATGATAGATTTAAGCTGGTCTGTAACCAAGTCACAAAGGACATTAGGCAGACAAAGGCAGATTATGAGAAATCTTTGGCAAAGGTTGCAAAGAAAAACAAAGAGTTTTTTTACCTATGTAAACTCTAGAAGGAAAGGAATGAATCAGATTGGTCCACTGGATATTGATGGTTCAACTGTTGATGATCCTGCTCAGGTGGCTAACAAACTAAATGAGTATTTTGCATCTACATTCACACATGAGGAGTTATTCAGGGAGGGGAGTGCCAGAGGTGAGTTAAACTCTGGCAGTGAGCTAGATGATTTTGTATAACTGAGAGCAAAGTGGAGAAGAAATTGTTGAAGATAAACATAAAACAGGCACCCGGGGCAGATGGGATCTGTCCAGTTATATTAAAGGAGGCAGCAAAGGAAGTTGGCAAACCCTTAGCCATAATTATGAGAACTTCCTTGGACTCAGGGGAGGTACCCATGGACTGGAGATGTGCAAATGTGACCCAAATTCACAAAGGAGTATCAAAGGGCAACACAAGTAATTATAGAACTGTTAGTTTAACTTCTGTTCCAGGAAAATTACTGGAGGCACTGGTTAAAGAAGCACTGCAGGATCATCTAGACAAGACTTCAGTTATAGCTCGGACACAGCATGGTTTTGTTAAGGGAAAGTCTTACCTGACCAATTTGATTAGATACTATGATGTGGTCACAAAGGAACTGGATGCAGGGAATAACTTTGATATCATATATTTGGATCTTAGAAAGGCTCTTGATATTGTTGCACATGAAGGCTGCTGAACAAATTGGAGCACTGTGGCATTGGAGACAAATTGCTGCTATGGATAAAGGGATGGTTGAGTGTGAGAAGACAGAGAGTGGTAATCAATGAACACTGCTCATTGTGGACTAATGTTATTAGTGGAGTCCCTCAGGGTTCAGTGTTGGGTCCATTGTTGTTTTCTGTATTTATAAATGATATTTATGATGGTATATCAGGCTTAATGTCCAGGTTTGCAGACGATACGAAGGGTGGCATGGTTGTTAAGGACACTAATGACAGTACACTGCTGCAACAGGACCTAGAAAAGTTGAGCAGATGGGCCGAGAGGTGGCAAATGAAGTTTAACATTGACAAATGTAAAGTACTACATATGGGAAGCAGTAACCCCAGAGTAACGTATCAACTCTGTGGTACTACACTGACAGTGGTCTAGAGAACGAAAAGGACCTGGGGGTAATTATGCAGTCAGATATGAAGTTTTCTGAGCAGTGCAGACGGTCTGCAAGAGTAGCTCATGGTGTCTTGTCAATGATATACAGGAATTTTTTTAGCAGGGATAAGGAGGTGATTATCCCCTTGTATAAGGCAATGGTCAGGCCACGCCTTGAGTACTGTATACAGGTCTGGAGGCCTCATTTTAAGAAAGTTGTAGAGCTGTTGGAACAAGTACAGAGAAGGGCAACAAGATTAGTGAATTAAACAAAGGGTTGCTCTTACGAAGAAAGGGTTAAGCTTTGCAAATTTTACAGTGTCTGGAGACTAGGCACCTGCGAGGTGATCTGATTGAGGTGTATAAAGCCTTGAATGGTTTGAGCATGCTCAGTGTTGATGAGATTGTTTCTCTTGCTCAGAAT
The DNA here is from genome assembly GCF_048544385.1 of Mastigoproctus giganteus. Classification (NCBI taxonomy): domain Eukaryota; kingdom Metazoa; phylum Arthropoda; class Arachnida; order Uropygi; family Thelyphonidae; genus Mastigoproctus; species Mastigoproctus giganteus. The sequence continues at coordinate 162,994,019 of NC_143582.1, read as the reverse complement.
AATCACCTGAGAGGGCGTAAATTGAAATTGCGGAAAGACAGATCTAGGACAGATGTGCCAAAATTTGCCTGTGGCCAGCGAGTAGTTGGTTGGCGGAACAGACTTCCATCGTTTGCTGTGGAAGTTGATAGCCTAAATAAATTTAAGGCTGAGCTGGACAGGTATCAGGCCTGACGTAGCCCAGTGGTCAGGAGCGAGAGTGCATAGCACGCGTTCCTTGAATGCACCGGAGTTCAAGCCCGTGACTACTAAATACGATGAATATTTGTATTGACGATTTATTGTAAACTCTACTGACTTGGTTGTCGTGCCGGAGTATAAACAGAAAATTTATTTATTTATTTATTTATTTATTTGGAACGGACGGAGGGGTGAAATGGGAGGGTTTTTTTAATTTTTTTATTATTTTTGGCTGATGCTGCATAAGCTTGCTTTCTTGCATCATATGCCTCTACTAATGCTAATGTATAAGAAGTCTGTTTGTTTCTCCGCTCGATTTTGTCTGGATGTCATAGTCTTGTAAGCAAAATATTGGCATTCTATGTATATGGCCTATACGTAGTGGAATATTGTGACTTTGCATGTTGGCACTTCTTTGAACATTTATGCATCCTAATTGGTCAAAATTGATTATTATCATCCAGGCACGAACCCCCGAATTCTCTTTGGAAGAGGACTTTGAATGAAACACAGCTATCTTATAGCTGGGTTTTTATTATCATACTATGGCTTTCATTCTTGGAAACACCGCTGTCGTCCCCTAATTAAAGTCCGTGGTCAAAAAATATATATAATAATAATAAAAATAAAAAAAAAATCTCATATTAAGTTCACCTAAGAATTGCGTTTGTTCTCTAGTCGATTTGCCAGTTTTTTTATGGACGAAAAAACCGAGGTTCCGGGAAAGAATGAACCTCGCTATATACGCTTGAGATCTGCTAACTCAACCTGGACCTTTTCTACCTGGTGTGAGGGACGGTGATTATAACCACTGTGCTACTCACACAGACAAAGTCCACGGTCATAGTACATAGTGTTTAGGGTTAAGCGGCACTGGTGATTTTCCACAACTTTGTGATCAGTTCTCTTGTGTTGTATACAGTATTCTAAAGGCCACCTAATGTGAGTGATATGTGGTTTATGCAGTGTAATTGCTCATCTGGCCTATTAGTCTAGGGACCGTTGGAAAACCATCGAGCCTTAGTTACTGTACTAGGTGCGGTGAGCCGGGCCATGTAGTAGGGATTAGATGCTCTGGCGGGGTCAACCGTCAATCCTAGAGTCGCCTGAGCCTACCAGGGAGGGCCAAAAAAAATAAAAAATAAAATAAAAATAAAATAATAAATAAATAATAGAAGTTTTTGTTGGAAGAGAGCGCGGGGCGACAGATTATGTTTTGGTCCATGGTCAGCTGTTTCACCGTTTTCTGTCTATCAGCTCATACAAGTCGGGCCTACATTCGCCACAACCATCGCTGAGGCGCGGGCGTCCGCCGCCCCGGTGACAGTTTCTCTGTCTACTATCAGTCCACTCTTGGAACACCTTTACTATAGCACTCCGCGAACAGCCCAGAAAGATTCGTAGTTTCCGTAATCCTGATATCCTTCAACTACTCAACAATCATCCCTTTTTTTCGAAATCCGTCAGATCATGTCACTTGCCCAAGTCGATCAGTTACTTCGTATGGATTGCATGACACGAACCTACATTATCACATTTACCGGTTCTCACCGTGACATGTGCGACACCAGGCTGGGCAAAACGGCCGAATTGCGAAAACACTGGGGTAATCATAATGTTTTGATTAGACAGTTCATACGGTTAAAGTAGATGTTAATCGAACGAACAGCAACTTTCCCATTGAGAAAAAAACCATTTGATAAGCAAAATTTAAATTTAGAAGTCATAAAATCGATACCCAAATTCAATTATATCAAATTCAAAAATGTTTGCTAAAATACTACAAAAAAAAAAGGTCTAAAGAGCCTAAACGTAAAAATAAACTAGTAGACCTCGCTACCTTTTAGTTGAAACACTATATTTTTTTAAAACCCTAAAAAAATATATATATTACTGCCTTTTACGAATTGTCTATATATTACCGAATGGTTGGCAACCCTGGCAACACTCGTATATACATTGCTCTACCAAAAGTCATGGGACAAAGATGTAATTGAAATAAATTTTGTATGGCTACATGCTAATATTTTGCCTGTAGTAAAAGTGAACAATGGTTATTGCGGAATTCTTTTCAAGCGTGTGGGCATGCGCTCACACGTTTGAAAAACACACACACGCACAATCCCCTATCCACGGCCACACAGCACGCACTCTAAACGATGATCACACGAAAACTGCTAACAGAGTTTCGGAGGGGGGAAATAATAGTTAGATTTCATGTGAGGGGGATGTCTCTGCGTGCAATTTCGCAGGAATTAAATACTTCCAGGTTGATAGTTGGTAACGTGTTGAAGAAATAAAAATCCAGGGTTAACAGTGAATACAAAAAAAAACAACTAGGAATGCCAAAAATAGTAACTAACATGAGGCGGGCGCTAGTTCATCTCATTAATAGATCTTTAGAGAATGCGAGCTTGGAGCTTCGAGCAGCCACAGAAAAGCCTACGAGTGTTTCTACGATGTGTGGAAAGCTGCATGGTGTGAATTTCAACGGAAGAGCAGCTCCTTTAGCCTTTGATAACATATTCCTGGCCTAGTCAAGGCACACCAAACCTGCAGTGGAATTGTTCTTGTGGAACGAAGAGTCACACTGCAGCCATTTACAATTTTGATGGACGTTTGGGTATGGAGGATACCTGGAGAACACTTGCTACCTGAGTGCATTGTCCCAAATGAGAAGTTGGGAGGAGGAGGGGAAAGAGGGGGTGTCAGGGTGTCATGGTTTGGAGGTAGTTCTCACGATATGGACTAAGTCCATTGGCCGCAATGTAAGAAACTATGACTGCTGAGCCCTACACTGATGTTCAGGACAATTCTGTGTCCTGCGTTGTGAAAATTTTATGAAAGTAAGAAGTGTGAACGCATTGTTTGAGGAGAATAACATAGGAGCATTTCAGTGGCCTGCATGGACTCGATTTCAACCCAATTGTGCATCTTTGGGACTAATTGTAAGTCAGAATTACTGCAAGGCTAAGATGGCCCTCTTCTTAACTTCGTCAGTGGGTCTTACAAATGCTTTAAAGAAATGAAGAGGAGTGGAGCACAATACCACCAGCTTTCTACCAGAAATTAATAAAAGTCTTCCACCACGCATTGAAATAGTCATTACGGCCAAATGTGTGGGCCTATTAATTTCTTAAATTCATACGTTTTGTTCATAACTACATGTGCCCCATTATGACTTTTAGCAGTAGTGTATATTTTAGAGTATAATAAAATTTTCAAGACAATTTTTCGTGATGTTTGTTTTTGAGTTGAAACACGGGAAAAAAAAATGTATGTTTTGCTTTATATACTTACCTTTCGTAGAGCTGCCATTAACATTATGGAGGCGGCAAGTAGTACGGCTGCTAATACAAATGATATGACTGAACACATGATAAGCAAATTTCGTACTAGAGGGAGACAAATAGATAAAAAATATTTCAGAAGAAACCTAATTACCAAAACCAGAATAAATTCTAGTAAATAACATAAAATATTTATCAATTTCTCCGTATTTTTGTATTATTACACTTTACAAGGATTAGTTCATTTTGAAATTCTCAAATTTTCTAGAACAAAGATATGGTGAGCTTTCAGCCCAGTTACTTTTATTCTCTATAAATTTTTATGGAGAATAAAATTATAATTCTCCACGAAATTGAGCTCGTTCCTGTTAAAGAAACGTTATATTTTATTTGTTTTGAAATGCAGAATTTTTTTCCCCTCTTTTAACAGACTTTTAGTGCGGATTTCCTAAAAAACAGGCGTTTCACATCAGAGTCTATTTAAAGTAGTAAGGTTGCTTAAAAATTAAAAAAAAAAAATACTCATTTCGTCATTCGGTTTCTGGCCTGGGGACACTTCGGTCCCTCCAGTGACAGTGTATAAGTTTTTGGCCATGAAGGCGACATATTGTTTCAAAGGTACGTGTACATATTGTTTACTTCGGATTATGTGAAAAGGCCCACTCACAGAAAGAGTTTTCTACAGAACTGAACTACAGGTTGATTCATGATGAAATAAACGCTTGGCCTTTCCAATCATCACAAAGCATGCCTGCTGCTGGGGCTCTTGTAGGTAGTCCAGTAGGTAGAATCGCCGTCCTCCCCACACCGGGTAGAAAAGACCTGAGTTCGAGATGACGTGAGGAATTTTTATGGGCCCTTTTCACAACATGGCTAAGTTAGTCGGCCTCAGGAAAGAGTATCATGGTTTTTATCTCCTGGAAACTCTGTTTTTAGTTCAGAAAAACAGAAAATCGATCATAGAACACACGCAATTTACAGACAAGTGTATACAGAGCAACATGGCCTTAGTAGCTGATGGTCTTAAAACCCTACTACAACAGCCTGATGCCAGAGGGAACTATTCACACAGTCCGGGTTTAGTAAGCTAACATAGTCAGGCGCCGAACTGTAGTGAGTGAGCATATCCAAATACCTAATTTCTAAACTCATGAACTAGCAGAGGACAACAACAACAACAACAGAAGCGTCCTTTTAAATATTCTCCGATCTCCTACCAAATCATTATACTTATGTACACATGCGGCCTGCGCGACTAGATAGGCAAACACAGAAGACGAGGAAAGCCTGGTTCGCCGAAAACTTCATAGTTATTTTTTTATTTTCGGTTGGAGCCTCATCCAAGCATTTATTTTATATTTGTTAGATTTATTTTTTCGCCATGCTTGATTTCAATACTTATTTTTGTAAGTAACATTAATCACTTTTGACCTTTCACGCTCATTAATACTATACATTTTTTTTTTAATGGAAAAGGCGCTCTAAGTACTGCATAACTGATCAAAAAAATTTGTTATTTTAGAACATATCGAGGCAAAATAACTTTAAAATACAGTTTATTAATTTTATAACGATGTAAATAATTTATCGTTCCGTTATATTATCAATCTTTAATTTAGAATAAAGAAAGCTGGATCTTTATTTTCGTATACAAAATCTTTTCTTAAGGATTTATATTTCTTAAAGTTGGTGTGTCTGTCGTGACCTGTGGCATCGAGAGTCAGCACCGCCGTGGGAGAAAACAGTCTCACTAGACTGGCCCTCCTTTTGTCGGGCTCAACTTCTGGGCCCCTCTTCACAATGTCAGGACCTGGGGAAGCTGACCCCTCAGCCAACCCCCACTGGCCTATGGCTGATATTCATTTCATCACAAATTTTATCGAAACTAATGCGTTAGTCCTTCTGAATTAGTTCTTTAACAAGTTGAACCGATCAGGCATTGCTACTTCGACTGGTCTACCAGCCCAATTTTTTATGTGATAAACAACTGTTTAAACACCATATGATAAATTTCGCATCATTTAGCTCCTTTAAACGGCAAAAACCGAAGGCTTTACTGTTCGGCAATGAAAGCTAATATTTCGAAAAGTGATTGTTAGTCATAAACGTATGTCACATGAATGGGAATGGGTGTTTATGTCAGGAAAAAATTAAAATTAATCGTATCAGTGAAAACGTTAGTACGTAAACAAGAATCTCTATGGAATGTAATTCGCATGAATGCCCATACTGGAGCATTACAGGCACACATTAGCTTGTCACATTTTTTTTTACATAGAAGTCTTCATAATAAAAGGATTCTTCCCAGCTTTTATGTATACCGAAATTCGACACCATGCTGATACATATACGAGGGGAGTTTGAAAAGTTCACGGCCTGAGTATGAAGCGTTTATTTGAGGAGTTTGGTAATATGATGCTTTGGAGTCGATACGCTTTTGCCACCGATGCTGCAATTCGTTGATTCTAGCTGCGAAGAAAGTCTTCTTTGGGGATTCCAGAAATGCATCCACTGCAGCAATGATCACTGTCGGTTACTTCGCCTATTTCCTAATTTGGAAATAGCCGAAGGTCCAGTGGCGCTAGATCTGTGGGATGCTCCAAGATTTCAAAACCTCGCACATACAGTGCAGCCATGACAGTGACAGACTTGTGAGCAAGTGCGTTGTCTGGGTGGAACAAGACTCCTTTGCTGAATTTTTCCTTTGATGTTTTCACGCAAACGCCTCAAGAAGTCTGCGTAATATACCCCTGTGACTCTGGAATTTCTGAAGGTAATCCACTGACAACACTCCTTCGGCATCCCTAAAAACTGATGTCATCACCTTGCTAGCAGAAGAAATCGACTTCGCTTTCTTTGGAAGGGGAGATGAGCTCTGTTTCCACTGTTTGGACTACTCCTTTGTCTCTGAATCAAAGTGATGGACCCACGTCTCATCCATGGCCACAAATCTTGCAAGGAAATTTGCTGGATTTGTTTGAAAACAATGCAAATGTTTACTTGACTTGAACAACTATTGTGCGTTTTTGATCTGCTTTCAAGAACTTTGGTACCCATCATGTTGACACCTTTTACATTACTTAGAACCTCTGTTATTATGTGGTACACACTTTTCAATGAGATGCCCAAGACGCTAGCAAAGTACAGAACTGTCATTGGGCAATCACTCGTGACCAGATTATGAACACTGTCAACGAATTCTGGACTGATGGATATTGCAGGTCGCACACAGCGTAGGTCATTATTCAGGCTCTCCCTCCCTAGTTTAAATTCTACTGCTCATTTCCATGCAGCTTCCATGGAATAGGAAGCGGCATCCTTCCCAATGTTGCAAACATATCTCCATGAATTTTGGCGTTAGTCCCGTTTTTTCCGAAATATTGGATGACTCCAAGGTGATTAATTTTTTTCCGTCTTTCCTCATTCACAAAACTTTGTTGATTTTAGGACCTGTAATTAAAACATACATTATTGAAACTGCATGAAACTTAGTGTGTTACTATTTTAAGTACTGAATTATATATTAAGTACAGAAATTTCTAACACTGCAACACAACCTTTTCATACTCAGGTCACGAACATATCAAATGCTCCTCGTTATGGAGTCGCCATCGTTCCTGAATTAGGTGCATGTTCCAGATAGAATAAACTCTGTATTTGAACAGCACACATCATATGGAATGATCTATTTGTGGATATACAGTTTCATAAAATTAAATAAACATTCTTAAACTCACATATAGTATATATAAAAACGTATACAAACGCAGTTGCCTAAATAAAAATCATAGCCGCATCTAAATAAAACTCCGACCAGCTTTACTCGTTAATGGCCGGTATCCTTGAATAAACAAGGAGACAGAAAAATACTGATACGCCATGCGTAACAAATGGACCTTGAGAAGTTTTGTAAACTATCAGGGCGAAGATCGTACGATGCCTGCAGTGAATTCGGATATTGAAAAGGTGTAATGACAATAATATGAATCAAACAGGTGAATTATGTGTAATATACGTATCACGCCAACAACACTATGAGTCCGTAACGCTCCTACAGCATGTAATGATCTGCACTAGTGTTCCCAACAAGCTCGATAGTGAAGAAACCGGATGCACCTTATCTCTATTCTTTCGAGAGTTAATGCATCTGGTAAAGCGACTCGATTCCATAATCCAATAAAGGGAGGACAAGTTGCTTGTAATGCGTCAAGATAACAGCATCAAATGCAGAAGTGAGTAATATGTTTAATGAATGTAGTCTGAAATCTTGAATGCACATATAGGGTTGACATGTTGCACAGAGTGCACTGAACTTTTAAACATACCAAAGAACAGCCTTATCATTCACATATTAAAATACATCTAGTTTGTTGGTTAGCTACATTGAAGTTTTTGGGTGCGTGGTCCAGAATGCGCAAATTCGTATGGCATAGTATACTTTAGAGGGCTGCTAAAGTTTGTTTCCTATTTTAAACATGTCTTGGTTGAGCCAAGGAAGAGATTTACAAAAGTCACCCAAAGTCGCCTAATAAACTAGGAGGAAAAATCCTAACCATTTTAGGCAAACTTCCTGATGACATTGTGCAAAAATCTGTGGACTGTGTAACACTTTAGATGCAAAAGGTCCTTGGCCAAGTCAGAAACACATATCGAGAGCTCAGTGTCAGACATCGTTAACTACAAAATTGCATTTTTGTTTTGAGACAACTTTAACTTTATACGAATAACAATGCATATCATGTCATAGAAATGTATTTTTCTAGTAGTAGTTTACAAGTTAACTTGGGCTATAAGCACATGTCCGGTAAACCAAGAAAAAGTCATTTGGCATTTTCTTGGTTTAAGTCTTTAGGTAAGTCTACTTTTGTTTTTGTCTTTACCATTCGTGCTGTCGTCGTACAAAGTAGAATCCCTTTATATAGTCATTTTAGCATCTCACATAGTGGTGTTTACAGTAAAATTTGTATCAAGAACGCTGTGCTGTCTGCTTTTTAATTCAATTATTCCTGCTCTTCTAAAAGTTTTGTTACGCCATAGCAAACTGTAAAGAAAGTGCAAAGCGTATATAGTATTCCCGCATGTAGGTCACGAGACCAAAACCTATAGGCATACTGTAGGTTTTGACAATTGCTTTTACTGATGCTCTATGTACATGAGAAATTATGATTATGTAACCGAGCCATTCCTTGTTGTCTGTTTAGTACAGAGGTGGATCAAGACTGTTTTTTCTAGGAGAGAAGATATACACGAGGAACTAATTTGCAGTACAGCAGTGGTGGATCCAAGACCGGGCCATTGACAGTACATAATTGAAAACTAGGCTCGAGTTTGGTTGAATTTATCTCGGATTTTTAACCATTCCTTATATAATATGCATACCAAGCGAAATGTTACCATATAATTTAATATCGTAACAATACGTACAATTGAATTTTTTATAATCTGCTCGGGCTCTTGAGGGAGGACGGAACAATTACCCAATCGCCCGATCTTGGATCCACCACTGCTGAACTGCAAATTAGTTCCTCCGAAAATACTGCCGCAATACAGAAGCGCGTTTGCTATAAGCAACTGACAATCACGAAATATTTACATTTCGAGAACCCAAAAAGTAAACCCGAAAACATAACGCCCAACGAATTCCATGAATTGCTTTTATCTGATGAAGATTGAACAAAGTCTGTTCATCTTCTTCTGATGGTATTAAAAACTGAAAAACAACGTATCATTTTTTGTGTTTATATTCCGGGTCGAATATATAAGATCAGAGGGGTTCACAAGATGGAGAGAATACAATAACATTACCGTATTTAGTAGTCACGAAACTTTAACTACGGTCACTCACATCATGTAGACTTTTGTACCTTCGCGGTTTGACCACTCGGCTACGGCGGCCTATGTGTATAAAAGTATATAGAGTATATAATGTAAATTTTAAATTGTAAACCCTATGGTGCTCAATATGTTCTACGTTGATTTCAATATTTGTAGAAAAATAAGAGAAATTTACCTCAATATGATACGTAGAACACTTCCATATGATACTCTCCAAAATTAAAACGAATATAACATTAACGGCAAAATGATTACAGTAAAAAATAAATTGAAAACAATTAAAAATTAATTGAACACAATTAAAAATTAATTTTTAAAAAATTTAAAAAGTTTAACGTAAATTTTGAAAAGAGGGTTTTCCTTCCTTTAAACAATCTTTTGAAAAATCGTTTTTCAAAATTTACTTTAAACTTTTTTAATTTTTTTAAAATTAATTTTTAATTGTGTTCAATCGATTCTTTAATTGTTTTCAATTTAATTTTTTACTGTAATCATTTTGGCGTTAATGTTATATTCGTTTTCTAATTTCTGGAGGGTGTCATACGGAAGTGTTCTACATATCATATTAAGTTAAATTTCTTTTATTCTTCTACAAATATATAATGTAAATATATTGGTATTAATTTATGTATTTTTAACCCTAAGCATGTGCTTTTAATTCGAACTTAGGATACTCGATATCAGTCTTTTTAGTGTTTCAAAGGTGGACCTATACCGGTAGTTCACCTCCCCCCCCTCTTTACTTGGTCTTTGGTAAAACGCTTTTCAAATCCTGAGCGTAGGTCAGCTTGCTAAAATTGGAATTATCATTTTCACATCACTTTTGTTACTATGTTCATTTATGAAAACCCGTGGTTTAATGGAAAATCGGTCGTTAAACAAAGGAAGTGGTCCACTTCTTCTTTTTAACCGCTACAGCACTAAATACGAATATGTGGGTCAGAAAACTTTGAATGGTTCACTTTTAATTAGAAATCTGGATGCTGCATTTTGTCTACCAATAGGGCTGTGATTTGTAAAGCACATTTTCCTTTATGATATTGTTTTCGTTGTGATTTCACTAATGACATGAATTATATTTATTAATATTTATGTAACCTCTTGAATAAAACTTGGTTGTATCATTAGTGTGCAAATGCACTATTTTGTACGTCTAAATAAAAAAGAGAGACTTTGTATTCTCTTTTTTATTAATTACGAATGGCCCTCATTAAGAATAAATAGCAATATGGCTCCTTGGGGGCAGTTTTGTGTATTTGTTGAGTAAGGCAATTTCATATTGCAGTGCGCTTTGTAATATGAGATTCAGGTAATTTGCAGTAAACATAAGTCAGGATTTTCGAAAAGTACAATTGATAATTTGCACTACCAAGTTATATCAATTTCATTACCGGAAACATTTTAGCTCTGATTTTTGCACATATTGAATAAATGGTCGGTATTAATAAATAATGTTATTGATTATTAAAATATTTCATTAAATTGAATTTTAATTACTGTTTAAATTAATTATATTAAATAATTAAATTATTACTGTAAAGATATTATTATCATTATTTATTTAATTTTATTTTGTATTGTTATTATTTTTATTTCGACCATTTTCTCTCGGTATGATTCGTGGGGAACTTCGAAAAACCCAGTAATATTTCAACTTCTGGCATTCTCTACTAGAGTTTTTAATCGCTATACTACTTTGGGGGGGGGGGGGGGCAGTACTGAGGAGCTGTAATGATTTCAAATCTAAAGATGCCCTAGCCTAATTAATTCCAGCCTGTTTGTCAAAAATTAGAACACCAATGGTCGGAGATCTTTATTCATCGCTGATTGGTACTAGAGGCACATAAATAAAAAGGATATATTTTAATATTCCATTCCCTCTATAAACTGTCAGTAACAAGTGACAGCAATTGGCCTCAGCGGATAGTACATATTCAAAGTATTAGGGGAGAGAAGATAATTTTTTCTTTAATATGTTAAAACTATTTCACGCCTCACAGATCATGGCTTAGAGCGGAACGTTTGAGTGAATTGCTTTTTAGAATATAAAAACCGGCTTCTCTTTTTTAGGTAGCCTACTTTCCCACTTGATCGAAGAAGTGAAGCATACTTTGCATGCAAGGTCGTTTCTGGGGTATGGCTGACTCCGTGTTATAAACAAATACTGTTCCCTCCCATACTTTCCCTACTTGTGCTCAGTAGCCGACTCCAAAAAAATTTTAATCCTGAATGTAACCATTATTTTCGATCAGTGTTCACACGCAGAAAGAGAATTAATGGTACGTTGGAATTAAAACTTCGAAACGGCTTTCTCTGTACGCATTCTAAAAAAAAAATTTGGTTTGAACTTGGTCCAAACCACTTGAAACAGGCCCATACCATCTTACTACTACCACCAAACTTCATTGTTGGAGCAGTACAATCTAACCAAAACCGTTCTTCAGGCGCGTTCATCCAATTCCGGGACTCGTATATCATTTTTTATCACTATAGTACTTCCTTTCTCCGCTCTATGCTAAGCAGTGACCGCATTTGCTGGGAGACAGCTTTAGCTTATTGAGCAGTTGCACAACTATGATAATCCATTCTGTGAAGTATTTTTCTGATGGTAGTTTTGGTCCTACACTTATCCCAATCTGCCAACTGAGTCTCGAATTAACTCATTAAGAGCGCTTTCTAATTTCCTTTCACCATTCAACATGCTCTGGAAGCATTAATGACGAATGGTCAGGTTACCTTCTGACTTCCATTGGCATACAGCGTTTACAACAGTTGATTTTCGGTGCCTCACTCTTTCAGCCCTCTGCCCAGTAGACATATCCGCTATGTGAGAAGATACTATCATACCTTTTTGAATGGATCTACTTCTTTTCTTGTCTTTAATTGTAATCTCCTTATAATTTCGTCTAAGACGAGCTCTTTCCTGCCTGAAAAGCGACTTCTATCATTGATGATCATTATCGTCAATTAAACTTACTGAGGTTGCTTCTTGTTTGATAGAATGATTCATCACAGATTATCACTGTATTCTCCACTTGTATTATTGCAACTTTAAGGCAACGAAATCTGAAGTTTCTTTAGTCAGTCAAATATTTGTTAAATAATCTTCATTTGCAAATTTACCGTATACTACATATACAGGAAACTAGAAGTTCCACATCACGGTAAGTAATGCCAAGGGATTAACATAATTATCATATATTTATATATTACTATATTTACATGGATTTACTTATATATTTAATTAATGTTACTTTAACCAGTGATTGGTTATTAGGCACAATTCGTTTTATATACTAAGCTATTTATGTATTTACTCTCTCATTCTCGTCACTCTTTTGCTATCATTTTAAATTCTAATACCTCAAAAGGTTGTCAACAAGCAATAGTTTGGCGTACATTATTTTCTGCTGACTAGCAGGATTACGATTATATTAGCTATTTAACTGGGCTGTTTACGAAAATTTCGTATAAGACACAAATTAGTGGGATACATTAATGATTAGCCCGAGGAATTATATTAAAATGTTTAAATTAACTGGAATGAACTGTTCGGTATGTTTTCAGAGATCAGAAATTCTTAGTATTACTGATCTCCGAGTAGCATTCTTTTCCACTACATTATGGGAAAGGTCTGACGAAACTGCCACCCAGCACAGAAGTTCGCGAACCTTCTTGGCACTCGTCCAACTATGCATACACTTCCTTAATTTCATAGGTGCTTACACCACCTCACGTTATTTGATTCTACTTCTCATACAGAGCGCTAATTTATTCCGTTCCAGTTTGATAAGTACAAATATACCGTTTCGATCAATTGAGTTGCTGATAATTGAAGCTAATTTCGGTCTTATTACACATTTAACTGTATTATTTGAATCATGTGCATGTTTAAGCTCGTCTGCTGTAAGTTGCATATCTGTATTTAGTTGTTATTTTATTTCTTTATTCATTTTTTTAGCTAAAAAAAGAAAAAAAGAAATGTAATTGTAATAGCACATTAATTTTATCTTTCTCTGTTCGCATTAATGCACAAGACAATAATATAGACAATAATATAGTGACCTTAGTGCGGTGATGCACACAAGCTTTTCATAATTGAAAGGGCTAGATTATATAATTATGAGTCTCCATTATGTACGTTTTGCTATACATCTGTGGGCTGTAGAAAGAAATGAGTTTCGTTCTGAAATAGTGGACAGGAATTTTTATCGCATTGTGCCAAGTCTTATCCGTTTCATATTAGGCGCGGTCTTCTCGATGTATCCCCCCCTCTATATGTAAAAACTTGTCTCATAGAACTTCACTCACAGCAATGTACCTGTTGTCCAGAATAAGCTTCCGAAGTTTGTTCATGTTCGTGCCTGTGTGATTGCGGTCGTGCAGATAAGAGGTGCTCATCTGATGACTGTTCTCGATTGCAGTTCATATACACTTCAGTGAATGTCAGCCGGGTTTGAGTCTTCTTTCACCAAAAACGAATAAATAAATAAATTTCCTTTTGTTCTCTAGATGGCTGAAGCTAGAAGAATTTACAAATTCATTATGATTCATACATATCGAATCAAGGGTGTAGCTGGATTTCTAGCGCCAGTGATTGCTCCACCTACTTACTTATTTCGCCATCTTGAGGTTCAACTAAACACATTTACGATTGAATTGAAATTCAGGTTTTCATCTACAGGTTGGTTTCGATGCTCTGATTTATTCACTTCATTTATGTAAAAACGTATTCACAGATGTACGTACTTCCGAACGAAATGCTGCAGAACAAACTGGTTTGGTTTTATATATACACTGTACTGTATATCCATTTTTGGACGTGGTGGGGGAAATAGTCACATTTAAGGGTATATATATATATATATATATATATTTTTTTTTTTTTTTTTATTAGATGCGACAATTTATTCTAAAGTGATATTTTTCAACGTGTGCCAACCATAAGTCAGTGAAAAAAATTAAGTCTAATGCCTCTCCGAAAAACAGTAGGGCCGTATATTTTCTATTACGTATATTAAAAAAAAAATTAAGAACAACGCAAAAATTTAGGGGGGAGGGGGGAAGGTGCAAGTCAAGTGTGCAACTTCCAACTTTTATTCGTATCTTATCAAGCTATGCTTGCTGTATGCAGCAGAAAGCAAGCATAGCTTGATAAGATACGAATAAAAGTTTTTAAAAATGCTATTATTATATTGAATACTAAGCTTCCTTCCTTCCCGATGACTGGCCTATACTAGTTAAAAATTGAATTGAAAAGTATTTCTATGAAAAAGGCTGAATTTGTGTGAAATCTTAACTTAAGACTCTCTTAGCTATGCAGAAATTTCAGCAGTTTTCAGTTACCTGCATTTTTTTTTTTTTTTTTTTTTTTTTTTTTTAATCTGTTCTGATTCAACTGAATATTCTGCTCAAGATAATCGCAAATGAACAAAAGAAAATAAAAATAAGAAAATTTAGGTTGGTTCACAGTCCCTTTTAGATTTTCGTGTGTTTTTCATAACTGCGCCAGTTTTTATCATAAAATTTAGTTGTTTTTTTTGCATTCAAAGTTACTTTATTTCGTTATTTTTATCCATTTATTTTGTCGTTTGAGTATGTGAATGACGCAGCTTTCTAATAAGCAGGAAACTGCACAAGCATCCCTTCAAAATAAAGATATCAAAGGCAGATGTGTATTTATTTTATGACAGGAGCTCTTTAAATGCAGTGCATATGATAGACTAGATGTCTATTCTTCCAAATCACAAGGATATTCAGATCATGATTCAGAGAAACAAGTTATCAAAAAATTTTAATAAAATTAATTTTTGTTAAAGAAGTGTTTTGAGGGTTGTGCCATTTTCGTTCTGCCTAAGATCAAAATAAACCTTGTTCGGGATATTAAAATATAGTGTGCCCATTAATAAACAAACAGTGTTTTCGGGCATGTTAACACAGTTATTAGAATATATATATACTTAAATCGCTTGTTGTTTTCATCAGGTATTTTCATGATATTTTATATTTGGCTCCTTTAGAAAGATTGATCGAAGTACTGTATCTCAAATTTCATTAAAATCGGACAAATAAAAATGCGGCAATTATTCTTATTAAATACATATCACTTTTTTTTTTTTTTTTGGCGGATCGGCTTCTGTGACCATAATGCACCTCCAAATTTTTTTTGCATTTTACTCTAATCCAACCTCGAAGCGGGATTCGAACCCGCCACCTTTGGGTTGATGTGATATGTAGCCCGGTAGGCTACATATCACATTAACCATCCATATAACTGTATATTGTAGCTGAAGCAATGTATATTATGTTTGTTGCCATGCGCTTGTTGGAGGAATGAATTTGCAATATGGGGTATGCGCAGAAAACAAATGTTCTCTGTTTGCCCATATGAAACTCGAGAAGCTTACCAAACTTAATGAATTATTAATTAATGAATGAAAATCACGAATTATTACCATTCGATTATTATATTAATCAGAAATGTGAAATAACGTGCTTTCTTTCAATTGGTATTAAAGTGCAAACGGTGATTCAACGCGGTATTACGTACGTGGTCATAATTCAGTGATTACTCAGTGTATATATAATTATTATTAATATATAATATATTAATATTAACTAAAGTTAACAGTAATAATTAATATAAAATTACGGAAAACTAAAATTTAATATTAACTTTTTTTGATATACTCACGATACTCATTTGTATCTCACACAAACGGCAGTTTATAACCAAAAGATGAATCGACGTGAAGATTTTCAAAGATGAGTCTTTGAAAATCATTTTCAATTAGCCAGTGCAAGTCTACACAGTATGCAATGTTATCATGCCAGAATTTTGACTACAGAACTATTTTTGAAGGTTGAACAATCCTTTGAAAAGTATTCTTAACAGTAATAACAAGTTAGATAATATACAGAATGCATTAAATTTCGGGCTCGTCCGATTTTTATTTCTTTAATTAACTGATATTTTCTTTTCCTGTGACTAATAGAAGTGAAAATTAAATAACTAATTATCTTGTTACTAATTGACAACTAATTAATTAAGTTACTAATTAATAACTAATAATATATAGAAGTCATTGATTTTACTTCACTGTTCACAAGGTGATGCTCACTCAATGTTTTGTTTATTTTATTAAAACAGGAATCTTTTGAGCTTTAATAAATAAACAAATAGCATCACGTACCTCAGTCACAGTGTTTGTAACGTACTTTACTTATTTTCTCCACTTTTAACAGCCGCTATTCGCCTAGACCAGCGTTTCCCAACCGGGGTCCACATGGACCCCCCATGGGGCCATAGAAGCTTTCAGGGGGTCCACAGGAAAAAAAAATTGTATTTCGGGGGTCCATAATATGAGCTAAGGGGTTCATGATAAAATATTATAAATAAAATAATTTGTTAAATAAAAATTAATAAAATAAACTAATGTCATAGAAAAGTCTAGAAATTCGCAGTTAGAAGATATTCGTATTTTCTGGAACCTTCTTCAGTTGACGCAAAAAAAAAAATTCTTTCCATAGAAAATTCTCGAAGAAGAAAACATTTAAGCACCGACTAATCTAGAAAGAGTCAGTCAGTCAGTCAGAGGCAGTCATTTCATTCTATAGTGAGTAATCGGCATCGTCGTGGTGAAATCTATTGTTTGTGTTATTGAATGTTATTGTTCTAGTGAACTATATTTCCATTAGTACCTACAAGCATTTCCAACATTAAATATTTGAGGTTAATAATATTATTGTTTTCAGATTACCCATGGCTCATGCAAAGAAGAAAACGAGACAATATTTGACTGAATACCTGTCGTATGGTTTTATTGAATCACCAGAGAATATCACAAAACCAGTGTGTCTTATATGTATGACTGTGCTGTCTAATGATAGCGTGAAGCCAAGTAAGCTTCGTCACCATTTGGAGACAAGGCACAGAGAAAAGAAAAATAAATCAGTGGAGTATTTCCGAAAACTACGAGACAATTTTCAAGGAAGAAACAAATTGGATCAGATTTTTAGTAAACAAGCAAGCAATAAAGATAGCGGTTTATTAGCATCATATGAAATCAGCAAAATAATAGCAAAATCTGGAAAGCCACATAGCATTGGTGAAACTGTCATCTTGCCTTCGATATCAGTTGTAATGAAATTACCGATAACCTTCCTTTGAGAAATAACACCATATCCAGACGCATTGATGAAATGTCTGAAGATGTAAAAAATTAACTTATTGCTCAGTTACGAGTGAAACAGTTTGCAATGCAACTCGACGAATCAACTTTGATGAGCAATGA